>NW_026920946.1:0-18198 GCF_032062105.1 Saccostrea cuccullata | reverse complement strand
TAAGCTGTTGTATATTAAGCTTTCCTGTAGATAAAAAGCTAGGGAAACATTAGTTATCAGCCATACATAGAGTCGATCATGAACTTCGCCACAAAAACCTCGATGTCCTCATTCACTTTATAAATATATGATACCAGTCTATGAACAAGTATTAATCAGTAATTGTGAAAAAATACAAACGTTTACATTTATATAGTCATTCCGAATGATATGCACGAGTTTGTTGTCATTTAGTTTCTTTGACAATGATGATCTTATCAAAATACAATGCCCATATCATGGTGCAACACAAAAGTAAAAACTACTATACAAGTTACAAATAGCAAAAAATGTGTGCCAACTGTATTTGCAAACAAAAGTTAACAGTAAAGTTAAAACAAACATTGTGTTCAGTAGCTTAACACAAAAGTAACAAAAATATCAGTAGTGTAGCGGACAGTTTATAAGGAACTTATACTGCCTCGCCACTGAGCTAGCTTTTCTTGTGATGCGGTAGAGTCTCCCTCTGTGTCAGACAAGTGAAGCAACGTCAAGCCTGTTTAAACCTTGGATGGGTGACCGCTTCACGTTACAAAATTGGTGACAGCGTAGTGACTCTGGTGTCTTGCATCCTTCTTCAGGAATTCTTAGAGTTACGACATAGTGTCCATATACAGATTTTGTGTCTGTGGACCGCAGGGGTTGCCGTATCTTAAGTTAGGTTTCGATCTGCTTCAGGAAGCTCTAAGGCTAGGACTTTGTGTCCAGATACGGACTTCGTGTCCGGGAACGGCATTGGTTGCCGTAGCTAAAAAGGCCAATTAACTCAGAGAGAACTCGTGCTAAGCTTCGCTGAGCGGGGGAAAGTGTAGCGGACAGTATACAAGGCCTCGCCAGTGAGCTAGCTTTTCTGGTGCCGTAGAATCTTCTTCTATTTTTAGGCAAGTTTAGGAACGGCGAGCCTGTTTAAACCTTGGACCGCTTCACGTTACAATAGCTCAATATAAAGTCAGCTACTAAAAAGGAGAACTGACTGTCTTGTATACAAATAATAAGATTGAATTTGATTACAACTACTTTATTAAATAGGTTCATAATAGTATGAGAAATGGACACTGAATCAATTCTGTTATTTTAGGTTTTTAAATTCTTTGTTAATGATAAAATGTTGTCAAGATAATACGCTACATCAGTTAGATGCAGAAACACACACACCAAAAACCCAGTCGAGTACAGAACAATGCACTTTATCATGAAACTGATATGTGTTAACTACATTTTACAAAAATGAAGTGAAATGGAAACGTAGTCTTAACTAATACAATAATAGTGCTCTTATACAATAATAGTGCTTACTACTTAGTAATACATGTTGAAAAAAAAACATTTGGTTATTCAAAATATAATCCGCTGTTAATGACATCTCTCAACATTTTGCCTTTTGTTTAACAAAGAAAACAGTCTTGATAGGTTTTAATTCGCTTCTAAAATCTTAAGAGTCTGAGATATTGAAGGAGTTACTTCAACGTTGGTGTTGGTTTGGAGATGAATTAATCTTCAATCTGATTCTTCTGACTTAAGCTCACTTGCCCATTATACTTCACATCAAAGTTTCAACCAATATTGACTACATCAAACACATAATTAGTAAATAGATTGATTGTTTGTATACTGTTTAACGTCTCTCTCGGCAATATTTCACCGATGTAGAGATGTCACCATTGCCGGTGAAGGGCTGCAAATTTAGGCCTATGATCGGTACTTACGGCCTTTGAGCAGGGAGGAATCTTTATCGTGCCACACCTGTTGTGGCACGGGGCCTTGGTTTATACGGTCTCATCCGAAGGACCACCCCATTTAGTCGCCTTTTACGATAAGCAAGGGGGTACTGAGGACCTATTCTGACCCGCATCCCCACGGGGATAAAAAAAATAGAAATAGATCGCAGAAGAACCTAAATGGTCCTCAAGGACATATATTTATTACGCCTTGTAAACACATGTCCTTAGTAAACAAATATACGAAACTCAACATATATTAAAAAGTTAACATATTGTTCGTTGTTCGGTATATGTACGGTGTTTCAATTGTCTTACAAAATTCGTAAGGCGCATTTTTACGCCAAATTCCTAGACTTACGCAAATAGTAAGGATTGGTAACTCTGTTTAAGATCCAGTCATTTAAATATTGCATAGTGTCTAAAAATTACTGAATGAAAACGTAAAGTCGGTACAGCGTATCGTAATGACGACTCTATATAAAGTTGAGTTTCGAATGTGTTCATTTGGAAATTGTCGCGCCTAAACGGTTCTAAAAGCAAGATGAATGTCCTGCGGGAATGTCTGATGGAGCTCGGGAGACCCGAGCACCTATGCAATTTTTTTAGAGAAAACATTTCAAGTGAGAGATGCTCTCAGGTGAAGAACTGAAAAGACTTGTTGTTGAAACGATCAGATTACGCCTCAAGTGAATTAAAACATCTGCATGGGAAACAACGGTCACCAAACATACCGTTATAAGTACCACAGTCAGCAAACATACCGCTATAAGTACCAGTAACCAAACATACCGCTATAAAAACCAGAAACAACGAGCCCGACTAATCAGTTCTTACTATCGCACTGCAGGTACTATAGGTACTGAAACCGGGAAAAAGATGCACCCAAAAGTAGTGCTGTGCAATATTACCGGTTAACCGGTGAATCCCGATTTTTTTTTTATAACAATACGTGTCGCGGTATTTTTTGTGAATACTAGTTTGAGTTCGATACTCTTAAAAAGGTTACTTGCCCTTGATTACAGAGAAATATGGCGGCAAACGATGTCACGGTGGAGTTAATAAGAAATGAGAAGGGGATAAGTCAATATGGAATCATTTCAAGCTAAGAAAAGAAAATCAGAAAGTTGTTGCAAATATTGCATTATTGTAACGAAAGTATACTGGACAAAAAAAGTTAAGGATCATCAAATTAACTAGAAAACTGACCAGTCAGCAAGGGCCCCGCCATGGGGTAGAATTAAAAGGGTGCAGCTTACAGAATGATTAATAAATGTACAAAGAAAAAGCAACAGCAACTGTATTCTTAAAATTTCAACATAATTCCTGAATATTCAAAAACATGAAAATAATATCCTTGTATTTACATTAGGCAGTAAAGAACAACTTAACATTGAATTTATATTTAAACAATTATGAATCTTGTGTTATATAAAATGCCAGCCTTCAATGAATGCAAATATCATGAAGGCTTGACCTTAACTTCAAACAAACAGCAGTTGCAGACAAAGGTTTTCATTAATCTTAAAGTGACAGATAAAGAAAAGCCTAATAAATTTTCTGCAGCAGGCTAGATAATTAATCCCAAGGGATTAATTGTACCTCTCTCATCAATTTCTTCTGAAGTTACAATAAGAACTTTTTCAGTATTAATGATAGAATGGGGTTTTTATACAACTACATTAAAAATTAAAAAAATTCTTGAATTAATATATTTTAAAAAAAAAGTGAGAAAAAAGTACCCTGGTAAATCAAAAAATCTTCTTTAATCTATTTCTTTTTTTGGGATTGAATGAAATCATAACTATCAAACAAAAAAAAATAATAAATATTTATATTTAAATCCACATTTCAGAGTGTTCATAGCATTCCAAATTGATTTAACTTCAAAACTAACTTCATTTGCAGACAGAGGTGGTAATTAATCTCAATGTGACAGATAAAGATAATGCTCTGTATTTTCTTCAGGAAGAAAGCTAATTAATCCCATGGGACTCCTAGTAACATTCGGTTTACTGAATGGGAACATCTCCAGCAGTTATTTCTCTTTGCCAATGCATTCTTACATAAAGTTAAGGAATTTACCCCACCACCCCAGCTCCAAACCAAGGGACATAGAGAACCAAACTTAGCATCAAAATATGTATTTTTGCCTACTGAACTACTGTACCAAATTTGATCTTTATTGGGCAACCATAAAAAAAGTTGCCCGTTCATTTATGCATAGTTAAGGAATCTACCCACCACCCCAGCTCCAAACTAGAAAACATAGAGAATCAAACTTAGCATCAAAATATGTATGTCTGCCTATTAAATTACCATACCAAATTTAAACTTGATTGGGCAACCATAAAAAAAGTTATTAGAAAAAACAGAAAATTTGTGGACGGAAAAGTGACAGACGGACAGACAGACAGAGTGATTACTATAGGGCACCCGCAAATCCTTGCGGGGCCCTAAATATGTTTTGCAAATACTGTATTATAAAAAACAGAATGCAGTCTTAATTTTAGTATCATATTTTATATTTCAAAAGTGAAAATTAAACACTGGATGTGATAAATTTGTTTTAAGAGCCAGTCCGCGAGAAAACCATGCAGAACTGTCCAAATCGAAGGTTGTCATATCTTAATGAAATTTGGTGGGTAGTTAGACTTTATAATATGTTATTAAAAAATGACCAAAAAAATTCCCATCATTCAACATGGCAGCCGTAGGCAGCGCCACCTCCTTTTTGCACCTTTAAGTGCATGTACTTAAAAAATTCAAGAAAAATGGTAAAATTCACATTTGATTTATTTTACTCAAAATTAAACTTGCATTTCCATTAAGGTATTTTGAAAAACATAAGACTATGTTCTTTCAAAATTGACATTTATCATAATCAAATATGCAATGTATCAAAGGGCAGACAACCCTTGAAAATTGGCATGATGCCAATTTTCAAGAATTGCCAAAAGTATTACAAATTTAATGCCCAAAATCTTCCAAGACCAATCTTTGAAATTAATTTTTTTGATTTTATTGTACAAATATAACTATAAACATTATCTTTGCCAAATATTGAGCTTGGGAAATAATACATAATTGAGATATTGGGATTTACAAATTGCCAATTTTCGAAAAAAATTGCTCAAACTCAAGTGGGTTACAAAGTCAAATATAATACTTTAAATTATAAATAATTGTTGTTAGATATTGAAAGATGTAAAAAATTTCTTTGAAATAATAATTAAGAGTGAAAAATATTAAAATTAAAAATTAAATAAAAGTTAATTGTCAGAAATTATCCCTAATATGAGGATTAGCATTTTGCCAATTGTTTAGAATGAAAAAAAACATAATAAATTGTATTGGCTTACTTGCAATTTTTCAATAATCATATGAATATATATGTTCCTTACATTTTGTAAGTTAGTTTCTTTATAATCAATAAAAGGGAAATTACAAGTATTTAAATTCAAACATCATTCATATAAATTTTGAGACTTGAACTTATAAAATTTGAGCCTTCAGTAAGTTGTTTGCTAGCTGCAGAACTGTAGCTCTCCGAAATAATATATATTGATAGACCGGAAGGCTACAGTGCCACCTGTATTTTTATTGCGCATAAAAATGCGCTTGGTTCTAGATTAATTCTTCCAAATTCTTACCTCAATTGCAAAAACGGCTAGATTTCAATAAAGTCCTTACTCCTTTATCAATTAACGGCATGGTTTACATCACAGGTGCTTGAGGACAGGACCCCCCCCCCCATTTACAATACAATTTGAGATAATCTATCCTGTCAATTTAGAAAATTTGTTTAAAGTTACATTTTATAAAAATATCTACCCTCTCTATATGATTTTTATATAGAGAATGTAGGGTAGATTTAACAGAACGTTTGTTTAGCTAATTTTTCGATTTGCTGGTATAGATCTTATTACAAATTTATATGGCAATGAAAGATATTTTATGAGAAAAAATTCGAAAAAGCCTAGGGGTCTATATCGACGGGGGGGGGGGGGTGTCCTGTCCTCAAGCACTTGTGGTTTACATCTGTACGAAGCTCGTTAGACCGAAATATCTTCTCAATTCCAGGTCCAGGAGGGCTATTAGAAACAATTATAAGGAATGTTTTGTTGTGGAGACGGTGAAAGAATATGTTAGGAACACACTGTTGGTAAAATTTTGAGATGACAGTTTTACCCCCCCCCACCCCCGACCCTTTCAAAATCGTTTCTACGTCACTGCTATGACTGCAATTGTTGTGAATAAGAGATTTTATGGACATGAATAAATCAACTTTATTTAAATAATGGGAGATTGAATTTCTAAAATATATATTGTTTATAAATTTGTTTATTTAAGGTGATTTAATCTAAAATGAAATAATATAATACGTTTTCCGTTCCGTTTTCCTTTCCTCGTTTTAGCAATTAGAACCCTTATCATTTTTCATTATTTTATCCATTTCAATATTAGTATGTAAACTGTGGAGAGGTGGATGGGGTTAAACGATTGGGTACTAGATACACTCGTATATTTAATATCCTGACCTTGATTGACTGACACGCTCCCTCCCCAACTGTTTTCATCGGATACATATAACATTAAGAAAACAATTAATCTCTGTCTGCAATGGTACATGTATTAATAACACCATTATGGTTATTCAGAAAAAGTATCAAATATTAATTTACACAGTCTTAAACAATTTGATAGCCCCCTCCCCAGTTTGAATAAATATGAATCCAGTTGTAACTTGAAGCGGTCACCCATCCAAGGGTTAAACAGGCTCGTCGTTGCTTAACTTGCCTGAAATAGAGGGAGACTCTACCGCATCACCAGTAAAGCTAGCTCACTGGCGAGATAGTATAAGTTCCCTATATACTGTCCGCTACACTTCACCCGCTCAGGGAAGCTTCGATCCAAAGCTTAGCACAAGTTCTCTCTGAGTATTTGGGCCTCTTCAGCTACGGCAACCAATTCCGTTCCCGGACACGAAGTCCATACCTGGACACAAAGTCCTAGTCCTAGAGCTTTCTGAAGCAGATCGGAACCTGACTTCAGATACGGCAACCCCTGCCGTCCACAGACACGATGTCTGTGTATGGATACTAAGTCCTAGCTCTAAGACTTCCTGAAGCAGGACACCAGTCACTATGCTGCCACCAATTTTGTAACGTGAAGCGGTCACCCATCCAAGGGTTAAACAGGCTCGCGGTTTCTCAACTTGCCTGGAGGAGACTCTACCACATCACCAGAAAAGCTAGCTCACTGGCGAGGCAGTATAAGTTCCCTATATACTGTCCGCTACACAGTCTTTTATCATGTTTATAGCCAGTTTTAAAGAACTTTATTCGGTAAGAACCAATTTTTGCCCCCCCCAAATCAAACTTAGACCGAGAAATTTTTAAGGATTTCAATCCCTAATGGTACCAAATTCTCTACCCTTAAATGTCCGTCAAGTACACAATACTCTGATATTATATTAAAGCATTTTATAGTGGGAAAGGATTGCCCACGAGAAATTTTCAAAATGTTAATTAATTAAGCAGTAGTAAATTAACAAAGTTTGCATTGAAGTCTATGGGGAAAAGTGTTTTTTCAAAATAAAAATTCAAATGCGCCAGACATAATATACAATGAATTTATTTTTAGAAAGTTCAATAATTTAAAGAATGTTGATCTATCTTACCGATCAATAAAACCGATGTAATTAAGACAGTGGTGATCAAGGAGAAACACATTTTACTTAGCTCTCGGAATTTAGAGGTTCTCAACTGTACATGCAAAATACCAAGTTGCGGACAAAATTTAAGTACAGGATCCGGAAAAGCAGTAAATCTGTTATGTCTTCAGTTTCATTGAATTTCTTCATATTAGGGATTGTGACCTTAATTATGCGGAACACAGAGGAATATATGCTCACTTCAAAGCACATTTAATATGTGTGATCAGCAATGACGTCATATGTTTGAAATGACGTCACGAAAATGACGTAGATTTAAACATTTCCATGATTTCTACAGAGGTAGGATTTCAACTTTGTCATGTGGATTCAGAACTTTTAGCGCCGCTTGAAACTGTGTAACCCGGCTTGTTACATCATTTGACCGAAAGATAACACCCCCCCCCCGAATGCGCCGGTCGAAATGACCGCCGAGACACTATATTTCTGGTCATGAAAAATGGCGGGAAGAGAATTAACAACTGTGAAAATGCAAAACTAATTCTTTTATCTAAGTTTACACGTTCTTTTTTTTTTGCATAATTTGATCAAATCTGTATTCATATATTTATATATCCCCATAACGAAGTTTGGGAACATATTAAAACTGAACTCTTATTATTATTATTAATTAAAGGGGGCCATTTATGTTAATTTACTCTGTTTCTTATTATTATTATTATTTTTCTTCCTGCTGTATGAAAATGTGCTTTTCCGCGAGTGATCTTGTAAACTACACATCCGACTTAGGTAAAACCTTTTTAGGGTCAGTAGGGATGTTATGTAGATTTGCCGAACGAAGGTCATTTTGCGCGCTCGTGCTTGCAAGAGCGCGCACGTGCAACACGTGAAATGACCAATATAATGAATATAGCCGTAACTTTTTCAGTTGTTGATGAAATGCTTTGAAACTCATAATATAAGGATATATTAGTAGTATAGACAAGTAGGACATTGTCAAAATAGCAAGATCTCACGCGCATGCACGTGGGCTTTGCTCTGATTGGCTGAAACTAAAGTCTCAATATCTTTCTTGTTTTTTGACAAAATCCTTTGAAATTTTGAACATAGCCATGCATTAGAATATCCTAGAACATGATATATAGCAATTATCATGAAAACACGTGCATGCACGTGCGCTTCAATCTGATTGGCTTAAACTTTAAATAGTTATAACTCCCTTGGTTTTCAACCAAACAGGATGGGATTTGGAACATGGATAGATATAATGGTCTTCTACAAGAATATATGGTCACCATGCAATGCATACACGTGCGTGTACGTGCTCAATTGCTGAATCTATAACTACCTTGGTTTTAAGAAGACAAAATGCAATTTGAAGCTTATAAATCTGTTTACTCTCAGCTTACATATATATGTGCGTTTACTTGGTTCTGATTCAACCAAACTGGGTGGGATTTAAAACATAGATAGATGTAATGGACTTCTACAAGAAGGTATGGTCACCATGCTCACGTATGCACGTGCGTGCACGTGAAATGGGTAAAATAAAAATACACTTGAATGAGGGTTTTTTTTAATACTTTTGGATTAAATACTTTAATATTTAGTATATCAAAATATAAAGATTGTGTAGACAAAATGATATGGTCTCTCACGCACATACATTCACATGCACACGCGTGCAATGCTAAAATTTGAATGAACTTGGTACACTTCTGGGTAAATGTTGTTAATATGTCTCTAAATGCATAAAGTTTGTCTTATTTAATGACCTTACAGGGAATATGGCTGAAAAAAGGGAGTTATATGAGCGTTTGGGTACAATCGGGTGTACGGTCCCCGTTACAATTAGTTCTGTTCACTAAGTTGGGGAACATATATTATTTTTCTTATTATTATTATTATTATTTTTCTTCTTCCTGGGAAAATTTTGTCCACGATTTTTTGTAAAATACACATCCGACTTAGGTGAAACCTTTACTTGAACGTATTGAATATATTGATGGTGAAAACAATTCACTTTTCTCGTCCACATAATCTCAGGATCTCTTCACAAAATTTATAAATTGTCATATATTTTCAAATTACTTTTTTGATGAAATTTTTTGAAAAAAACTCATAATGTAAGAATACATTAGGAGTATAGACAAGATAGCATGGTCAAAATAGCAAGATCTCACGCGCATGCACGTGCGCTTCGCTCTGATTGGCTGAAACTAAAGTCTCAATAACTTTCTTGTTTCTTGTCATAATCCTTTGAAATTTTGAACATTATCCTACATTATAAATCTACCGACATTTATAAGAATTTTCATGAAAGCATGCGCATGTGCATGTGCTGCAAGCTGATTGGCTGAAACTTTAAATTGCAATATCTCCTTTGTTTTTTGACGAAATTCTTTGAAATTTAAAATATAGTTTAATTCATTAGGATATCCTACAAAATGAATTTTTAAAAATATGAAATTATTTCTCATGCACGTGTGCATACAATCCGTTATTTCTGAAACTTTAAATTGCTATTTCTCCTTTGTTTTTTGAACGAAATTCTTTGAAATTTAAAATAGAGTTCATGCATTAAGATATCCTACAAAATGATATAAAAAAAATCATAAAATTACGCGCATGCACGTGTGCTGCAATCTGATTGGCTGAAACTTTAAATGGCTATAACTCCCTTGTTTTTCAACCAATAGGATCGTCTTTGAACATAGATAGATGTAAGGGACTCCTACAAGAAGGTATGATCATAATGCACGTGCACGCACGTGCGTGCATTTGAAATGAGTATATTTAAAAATACTCTTGAATGAGTGATTTTTATTACTTTTGGACTGAATGCTTTAATATATAGTATATTAAAATATATAAATAAAGTAGACAAGATGATATGGTCATAACGCACATGCATTCACATGCGCTTGGGTGCAATGCTAAAAATTGAATATAATTGGTATCCTTCTGGGAAAACGTTGTTAAAGTCAAAAATGCACAGAGTTTGTCTTATTTAATGAAGCTTACAGGGACTATGGCACCGAAAGGGAGTTGGGGAGTTTGGGAACATCTGTAACGTTTCCCGTTACTCTGTTTCTTATTATTCTTTTTTCTTCTTATTTCTTCTCCGGTACTTTTTTGTCCGCGAGTGTTCTCAGAAACTGTTCACCCAACTGAGCTAAAACCTTTTTAGGGTTAATAGGTGTGTAGTGTAGGTGTGCGGAACGAAGGTCATTTTGCGCGCATATGCCTGCACGTGCGTGCGCGTGAAATGAGCGAAATGACTGATATACTTAATATAGCTATAACTTTTACATTTTTTAATGAAATGATTTGAAAATATTTATATAAGGTTATATTAATAGTGTAGATACGGCGACACTGTCAAATAAGCACGAACTCACGCGCATGCACGTGCGCTTCGCTCTGATTGGCTGAAACAAAAATCTCAATATCTTTTCTGTCTTTTTGACGAAATGCTATGAAATTTAAAACTTAGCATATACTTTAGGAGGTTCTACAATATGATATATAAAAATTTTCAAGAAAACCACGCGCATCCACGTGTGCTGCGATCTGATTGGCTTAAACTTTAAATGCCTATAACTTTTTTGATTCTCAACAAAACAGGATGAAATTTAGAATATTATTAGGCATAATGGATTCCTACATTATACTACTATCACAATTGAATGCAAGGACATGCATGCACGTGTGCGCGCACAATGCATTAAATAATCGATTTACTTGATATAGCCGTAATTTTTTTATGAAACGTTCTGAAACTCAAAGAATAGAAACATATTAAAAGTGTAGTCAAGATGATATGGCTTTCATGCATTGCACCTGCGCGCGCGTGCAATGCTCAAATGACTTGTATACTTGATATGGCCGTTAGTTTTATATTTCTTTATGAAATGCTTTGATGACCTTGACCTTTGACCTTGACCTTTGACCTCTTGATCCAAAGGTCACAATCCAGCTCAAGTGTGTAGATGTATTTACAAACTCACTTTAACAAATGCTTAGTATAAGTAATTCACCCCCCCCCTTCTCCTTTAAAAAAAAATCAATAGCCACGTAGAAAATTTCTTTCAAACTCAATCGACACCTGGGATCGACATAAAATTTCACTTAAGGTGCAGAAAAGACTTCATTGAAAGTTTCCTGAAAGTTTTACGGTAAGTCTCTAAAGTATATAGAAATTATGAATTTTTACGGCAAAAATTAAAAATTCTGTCTTGTTTGAAATTTAAGTGCAGACGAACAAAAGAATGTTATAAACCTTTTAAAGCCTATTTCTCTAGATGTCGTTAATAGCATTCAATTCTACTGATATGAATTAATATTTTAATACCAAACATTCTTCTCTTACTTCACCTTTGAAATTTATCTGAATTTTTTTTTAGAATTACACATTCCCCAGAAATAGCGAGTTTCGGTATATTAAAAAGCAGTACACGTTTCTTCCCGTAAAACATCAGGTATTTGAATTCATGAAAAAAATATTAATGAGGGGGTGTTAAACAATACCTGTCACATTATCTGACACAAAAAAAAACAGGGTACGTACACGACATTTTCTGATTTTTTGCATCTGCAAACAGGGCTACCCTCAAATCCACGTGTTTTCAATGTCTTTATAAACATCTCAAAAGCACCCCAGGAAGTACATGAGCCGCCTATGCCCTGGAAAAGTAGTTCCTGTCAAAAAACTTTATTTATTTACAGAGTAGATAAAATTTCCTAAGCACAGGTACCAGAGTTGTCAAATGGCCTGGAAGGAAATAAAATAAAAAAATTCTCAAAAGAAAGGAAAATCGGCTTTATATGTACGGAACTACAATTGACTAAGTTCATTTTGATTGGTCAATTACCGGAGTGGTACCCCTAGTGGCCTTGAACCCAGTCCTGTCTTTCTTAATAAAACCAACCCCGAGCCCGATGTAAAAATCCTAGTAGAGAAAGGAGAATTTGAATTTTGCTGCCTTATTATGTTCCCCAAACGAAGTTTGGGAACATATTGTTTTTACTCTGTTTCTTATTATGTTCCCCAAACGGAGTTTGGGAACATATTGTTTTTACTCTGTTTCTTCTTATTATTATTATTCTTTTTTCTTCTTATTTCTTCTCCGGTACTTTTTTGTCCGGAATTGTTCTCGAGAAACTGTTCACCCAACTGAGCTAAAACCTTTTTAGGGTTAATAGGTGTGTAGTGTAGGTGTGAACGAGGTCATTTTGCGCGCGCACAACCATGCAGATGCGCGCGTGCGCGTGAAATGAGTGAATTGACCGATATATTTAATATGGATGTAACTTCTATATTTTTTGATGAAATGTTTTGAAACTCATTATATAAGGATATATAAGATGTATAGATATGATGACATGGTCAAATTTGCATGAACTCACGCGCATGCACGTGCGCTTTGCTCTGATTGGCTGAAACAAAAACCTCAATATCTTTTTTGTTTTTCGATGAAATGCTTTGAAATTTATAACATAGTCATACATTAGGATACCCTACAATATGATATATAAAAATTTTCGTGAAATCACGTGCATGCACGTGCGCTGCAATCTGATTGGCTGAAACTTTAAATGACTATAACTCCCTTGGTTTCCAACCAAACATGATGGGATTTAGAACATAGATAGACGTAAAGGACTCCTACAAGATGGTATGGTCAACATTTACATGCATGCACGTGCGTGCACGTGCGCTTTGCTCTGATTGGCTGAAACAAAATTCTCAATATCTTTTCTGTTTTTCTGAGGAAAATGCTTTGAAATTTAAAACATAGGCATACTTTAAGATGTCCTACAATATGATATATGACAATTGTCATGAAAACACGCGCATGCACGTGCGCTGCAATCTGATTGGCTTAAACTTTAAATGGCTATAACTCCGTTGTTGTTCAACCAAACAAGATGGGATTAAGAACATAGACAGGCATAATGGACTCCTACAAGAAGGTATGGTCATCATGCACGTGTGTGCACGTGCAATGAGTAAAATAGTGTAGACAAGATGATATAGTCATTACGCTCATGCAATGTTGTTTAAGTCTTAAATGCATAGATTCTGCCTATTTTACTTACAGGAATATGGCACGAAAAGGGAGTCGGGGAGCGTTTGGGGAACATCTGTAACGGTTCCCGTTACAATTAGCACTAGTTATTATTATTTTTCTTCTTCTTCTTCTTCCTGGGTACTTTTTTGTCCGGGAGTGATCTTGTAAACTGTTCGTCCGATGTAGATAAAACCTTTTTAGGGTCAGTAGACATGTTATGTAGATTTGCGGAATCAAAGTCATTTTGCGCGCACGTGCTTGCAAGAGCGTGCACGTGCAACACGTGAAATGACCAATATAATGGATATTGCCGTAACTTTTCTATTTTTTGATGAAATCTTTTGAAACTCATAATGTAAGGATATATTAGAAGTATAGACAAGATAGCATGGTCAAAATAGCAAGATCTCACGCGCATGCACGTGCGCTTCGCTCTGATTGGCTGAAACTAAAGTCTCAATATCTTTCTTGTTTCTTGTCATAATCCTTTGAAATTTTGAACATAGTCCTACATTATGAAGATCTACAGCATGATATAAAAGAATTTTCATGAAAGCATGCGCATGTGCGCGTGCTGCAATCTGATTGGCTGAAACTTTAAATGGCTATATCTCCTTTGTTTTTTTGACGAAATTCTTTGAAATTTAAAATATAGTCATGCATTAGGATAACCTACAATATGGTATAGAAAAAAATCATGAAATCACTCACATGCACGTGTACTGCAATCTGATTGGCTGAAACTTGAAATGGCTATAACTCCCTTGTTTTTCAACCGAACCGGATGGGATATAGAACATAGATTGATGTAAGGGACTCCTACAAGAAGTTATGGTCATCATGCACGTGCACGCACGTGTGTGCATTTAGAACGAGTATGATTAAAAATACATTCGAATGAGTGATTTTTATTACTTTTGGACGGAATGCTTTAATATATAGTATATTAAAATATATAGATAGTGTAGACAAGATGATTTGGTCATAACTCACATGCATTCACATGCGTTGGGGTGCAATGCAAAAATTTGAATATGATTGGTATCCTTTTGGGAAAACGTTGTCAAAGTCAAAAATGCACCAGTTTGTCTTATTTGATGAAGCTTACAGGGAATATGGCACCAAAAGGGAGTTGGGGAGCGTTTGGGGAACATCTGTAACGGTTCCCGTTACAATTAGCACTAGTTAAAATATGTTTTTATTTTAAAAATGCAGTTTTTATGGTAAGGTTCATGGTTTTTTTTTTAAATTGAATTTCGATTTATTCTCCTAAGACATAATGTAAAAAGTGATAAAACTTAATTAATTGATTATCATTTAGCGTAATTATTCATTTTTTCGAAATGTTTTCGCCGGTTTTACTTCATTTGCCTCTTAGCCGTTTTCTCACGCCGGTCATATGACCGGCGCAATTCGGCGTACGCCGATCAGTGACAAATGAAACTGGCCCAGAAAATAGATATTTTACGTCAATATTTTGAGAAAAAATCACCGAGCGCATGTGTTTTTAGGATCAATATTTTCATATAATGTGTAGAATGATAATATCAATGAAATATGTCAATATCATTCCTGAACAAACTTGCGCTTGATAAATTCTATAGCTGAAATTGTTGAAATTTCGTCCACTTTGTCCTTTTTGAACAAATGATATAAAATCGTACTAGTTTGTGACGTAATAAAAACAAAAATAGTCAATAAACTACTTTGAAATTAATATATGTTCTGTTAATTCATTTTTTAAATACAATTTATGGAATTCAGTACATTTCCAGAATTTTTCAAAATTTGACTTTTGTGGGGGCAATATATGCAATATACCGCATTTAGTTCTTTTTACCACTTTGTACTGCAAACTACATGTAGCAAAGTTTTGGCTGCAGTAACGACTCATACTTTCTTGGGGGGGGGGATAGTACCTTCCCCGAATAATTTTGCCAATATTTATCGTGGAGGGTCCTATATCGGTGGGGTACCAAAATTGGTGGCATCTCTTTTTGTAGCTGATGATTTTTTAAGAGGCCGTGTCAGTAACCATTGAGTATTGTATATAAAGTGAGTGGAATGTGAAAAAAAATATTTTGCTTTAATATTTGGGTGCATGGAAGTATAAATACCAATGTCCGTTCAAACATGAGTTATTTGGGTCACATCTTCCTTGTTACCATAGCAACGGTGATTTTAATGCTTGAAAAAGTGTGAAATTTGATTATTGATAACCCTGTCAAAATTAATTACAGAATCAAACTATGTTTTTCTTAATTTCAATATATATGGGAGATTTAATTTTTCCCATGTTTATTTTAAAGCATTGGGGCCTACTTTGCTTTGTTTCTACCAAATGCTGTAAAATCAACATGATTTTTATAAATATTTTACACGAAAACGCAACCAAACTCTATCATAATCATACATGCAATAGAAACTACGAGCTTTGAAGTTATAAATCCAAAAATAACATAGGTAATCAAAGATTACGAAGCTCACCTCGACGAATGTTATCAGTTTAAGTAATGCAAATCTCACATCATATTTTCTTAATATTACGTATTCATCCCAACAACAAAATTTTTGCAAGTTGAGTTTAACCCCTTACATGGCATATACACATTTCTATGTGTGTAGTGTGAAAACATGTATCGTGTAAACAAATATTCATAACTGTTAATACTGCAGATATCAAGAACTTTCAAGTTCATTTGGATTGATCTGTTCCAAAACTTTAATCTGGTCTCTCGTATGGAAATATAGGTCAGATCCACATCCGAAGCAGGTCTGATAGTATCCATCCTTAGATGCATCATCCATGCAAGTTTGGTCCAAATAGAGCTTATAGTTACTTGGGAATAAAAATGTAGGTCAGATGCAGCATCCGAAGCAAGTCTGGTAGTGTCCATCCCTAGAAACATCATCCATGTAAGTTTGGTTTAGCTAATGTTTATAGTTACTTGGGAATGAAAATGAAGGTCAGATACAGCATCCGAAGCAAGTCTGGTAGTGTCCATCCTTAGATGCATCATCCATGCAAGTTTGGTCCAAATAGAGCTTATAGTTACTTAGGTATGAAAATGGAGGTCAGATCCAGCATCCGAAGCAAGTCTGGTAGTGTCCATCCTTAGATGCATCATCCATGCAAGTTTGGTCCAAATAGAGCTTATAGTTACTTAGGTATGAAAATGTAGGTCAGATCCAGCATCCAAAGCAAGTCTGGTAGTGTCCATCCTTAGATACATCATCCATGCAAGTTTGGTCCAAATAGCGCTTATAGTTCCTGGGGAATGGACCTGCTCCAAAAACTTTAACCTGGTCACTCATCTGGAAAATGTAGGTCAGATCCAGCATCCGAAGCAAGTTTTGTAGTGTCCTTTCCTTGATGCATCATCCATGCAAGTTTGGTCCAGGTAGGGCTTATAGTTCCTTGGGAATAGACCTGCTCCAAAAACTTTAACCTGGTCACTCATCTGGAAAATGTAGGTCAGATCCAGCATCCGAAGCAAGTCTGGTAGTGTCCATCCCTAGATGCATCATCCATGCAAGTTTGGTCCAGGTAGGGCTTATAGTTACTTAGGAATAGACTTGCTCCAAAAACTTGAACTTGGTCACTCATCTGGAAAATGTAGGTCAAATCCAGCATCCGAAGCAAGTCTGGTAGTGTATATCCCTAGATGCATCATCCATGCAAGTTTGGTCTGGGTAGGGCTTATAATCCGGAATGAAATCTGCTCCAAAAACTTGAACCTGCTCCAAAAACTTTAACCTGGTCACTCATCTAGAAAAAATGTAGGTCAATCCAGCATCCAAAGCAAGTCTGGTAGTGTACATCCTTAGATGCATCATGCATGCAAGTTTGGTTCAGGTAGGGCTTATAATTACTTGGGGAATGGACTTGCTCCTAAAACTTTAACTGGGACACCAATGCTAATGCCGACGCCGGGGATAGCATAGCTTATCTCGACTTCGTCGAGGTGAGCTAAAAAATGGTAGTTGGGTACTCTATAGCAAATAATTTGATTTAGAATGTACCACAAATATGAAAACTATTTAACCATTATCTCCCTTTTGTGGAACTCTCCTGCTGATAAAGAACAAAAGTTGCTGTTGCAGCAGAAGTCTGAGAAGAAAAACACCATGTAAAGATGTATAAAGCAGGTCTTGTGCGGTTACAGAGGACATGACAGCATCAAGAGTTTGTAGGTGACTGAAAAGTACTATTTATAGTCCGAAAATCTAGACGTTTTCCTGGCTTTTTAACTATTTCTATATTTTACGTGCGAGGAAAACGCCAGAACCGGCGCCTTTACGAAAACTCGAAATCCAAGCAGAGGCGGCATTCTCGGGTGTATTTTCGATGCTTGCAATTACTTGTCAAACTCACAATTTATCAATAGTACAATGCCTCTAGTACTTACCAATATAGTTTTTATGGTTTGTTTGTAAATATATGATCCGATGGAAACATTTTCTCTGACTGTCGAGATTTGTTTTCATTTCGTGCGTTTACAAAAAAATATATACAAGTCCTGTATCGAAATGATGAGTGATTATTTTCTTTTCATTGATATTGTCAAGTACTAAAAGCATTGTGCCATTGATAAATTGTGACAACGGCATTTAATGCGGGTTCCCAAATATGGGAAATCAACTCTTACTGGAAATGGCAAATTTTCCCGTTTTCGTAATGGCGCTGGTT
>NW_026920945.1:0-17994 GCF_032062105.1 Saccostrea cuccullata | reverse complement strand
TGAAGACAATTCCCTTTTTTGGCCAAACTCTGTCAGAAGCCGCCTTGTATATACACGCGGGCTAAAAAACTCCTTACGTTTGAATTTTATTTAAAAAATAATTGAAAGACGTATATTATTAAAACATTGACATCATAAAATATTTTTTTTTATCTTCACGTCTTTGTTACTTGTAAGTGTACGTTATATTGTCCACGAAACCTATAGAAAAAAGACAGTCCCCAGAAACCGGCACAATTTGCCTAATTGGAGTCCAATTAAAATTATTTTTAAAGAAATGGGATACATGTATAAGAAAAATATTCAGCATTATCGGCATATAGTTTACAAAAGATGTTTTATTTTGTACAAAGGCTATACAATCTGCACGATGTAGTACAGAAATTTATGTCAGAATTATGTCAATTTCCTTAGCGTCTGTTTATATTCGTAATGAAAAGGTGAAGATAATTAATAGTAATCGATTCGAGGAGAAATCTTTCTAACGATAAAAGTTTGTTAACAAATGAACAATCGAAAATATTGAATACTTTGGAATTTGTTGGCCAGAAATTAAAAAAAAAAATCCGATCGTGGTAAATGTTCACATGCACGACGGATAAATGGCATGGATTAATTATTTTTTTTATTTCCAATATTCAGCTTTTTTTTATTATGGTGATTTCTTTTACTGAAGATTAAAAAATAAATGTTATTTCTACGAGTTTTTGCTCGTGATTTTTTTTTTAATTTAACGAAAACATTTTATTAAACGATATATCTTTATATTTTTTTCCTTCAAAACATTACGATTAATGCGGTTAGTTTACAAAATAAAGTTCATATTAAAATAATTATTTTACGTAGTTTCGCTCAAACTAGACACAAAACACGTAATGTTGACCCTGATTACCAAACACAGACTTCCTGTGTACTGCTACGTGTACAGAGATTTTTGACATCTTGGGTATTGGGGGTCTCCAGGTAAATAACATCACTGGTACTTCCCACTCCCCTCCTCAGGTAACCGTAGGGAAAAAAAAAATTAGGTCTTTAAACACAGAAGTACTCTAATATTAACATTAGAGATGCTGGAATTTCGATTTCTGATTTTTACTATCTATGTGGTTTTTCAAGACAAAGTCTTACAATAATCTTTTGGAATTGCATGGGTACAAATTGCGCCCCGTTTTTAGCAACCTATTTTTGTATTCATATGAAGCAGAATTTGTTCAAAAGTTTTGCGTGAAAATAATAAAATACTTCCTATGCCCTTTAATTTCAACAGAATATATCGACGACATACATGTATCGTCAACTTAACAATGGTAAATTTCATTCTCATGTCGATACGATATATCCTGGTGAGCTTGAGATAAAAGATACCACAGAGTCACACATCTGTAAATATTTGGATATCCGCAGCGTTGTTAAGGTGAAAAAGGGGGGGGGCCTAGTTTATGGGGGGAAAAGTTTACGTGACGTCATACAAAAATATGACTTTTATGTATTTCTCAAAATACCTGAAAATAAAATAATTTGAAATTTTAACTGTATTACAAATTAACAACAATAAAACTTAACAATGCATTAAAAAAGTTGCTAGTTAAATCCCATGTAGCTTGTTATAAACAAAGCACTAATCACGATGAACTTTTTAAACATACGTCATTTTGGTAAAAATGACGTATTTCATGTGCTGTGAGAGGCAGATTGAGGATTTTTTCAACAATGAAAAATGCGTTTTATTATTAAACGAAATATTATTTATAGGTTTTGAATAGTTGATTCATTCATTGTATTTCCTTTGTTTAGTGCGATTATTCATTATCTATCTAGAAAATGTATTTTATTAATTATGTCGTGTTTTTATGTACAGGTTACTATATTTTCATCGAATGTCTCAAAAAATCGTACCCCGAAAGGGATAATAAAATTTTAACCATTTTTTAAATATAGATAAAGGATAGTTTTCTTAACTTGAAAAATGCTGCTGCTTTCTTTAAATCGTGGGCGTGATTTTATAAGTACACAAAATATTAGGTAAAATTCAAATATACTTTGACTTTGGTTTATTTACCTGAAAATTGACTATTAAAACATGAATTTTATTCAAAGCAGCAGCATTTTTTATAAAGTGCAAAGTATGCAAAACAATTATTAGTTTGAATTTTTTATTTGAACTAGGGTATGCACTTGCGATATTGAAATTTGTTTATGACCTACATTCAGTACACAAACTATACATTCATCACGTGACTGTCCATCGATAGGACCAAACCTCACAGACAGAGTGGGTTAACAGCTATTTCCATAAGTATTTAAGTTCTGTGATAATAAAACAGCTTAATTAAAATAAATTCAGTTTTTTAAAAAATCCCCCCTTTTTTTCACGTCTATTTTCCGTTAATTTCTCATAGTAGGCCTAAACAGTGCTGCGTTTTACTGAAATAATACGTCAATGGTAGTTTAACAACCAAGCCCTATGAAAAACGTGATGACTTTAACTTTACAATCGTCAACTTCCCTTACTATGAAAAATACATCTTCATCACTTGCATACGGAGTTAATATCTCTAAGTTGATTCGATAAGCAAAAACATGCTCTTCGTATGAACAATTTTTAAAACGAGGTAAATTAGGACAAGCTAGTTGATGAAACAAGAATATCAGCAGTCTCGTTTAAAGTCATCATTTCATAAGTTCTATGGTCTATACAATGACCTTGTCAGCAAGTACAATTTATCATTGAATCAAATGTTGACTGACGTTTTTTTCATACCAATTGTTAGTCCATTATTTACACAGTGAATTACCAAAGGATTTCTCGATGTTATTTCCCGATCATGACAATAGAACACGGCGGGTGTGACTGGTCGGCAGGGAATGCCACTCCTCCATTTCACGTGATAGTTTTGTATTGCTTATTACTTTTGAGCTTGAAACTTTCGTTTTCTCCATATATGTATAGGCGTTGTGAAAAGGGATCATTTTTCATCATGATAATCAAGTTATCATGAAAATGAAAGCAAGCGTCATTTACGTTTCTTTTAACTTTATTATTTTCTAAATACCGTCCCGTACTTCTCGTGGCCATAAACGCCTTTTAAGCATCTTATTATTTTTTTAAACTTATAAAACGGGACTCATTTAAATCAGCGCGTAAAATAACGACGTCATTTGCAATAGGATATTAATTTCCAACAGCACTTCTAAACGTACGACACCAATTCTCAATCTCTAGTGCGATTTATGTGAAAAATTGAAAAAAATTAGATTTTATTTTAAAAAATTGGGGTTTATGTATTCAATGTTATCAAAAAACAAATTTGATTGGAATGCAATGTTGAGTATTTTGTTTGTGGTCGGCAGACCGTATCGGACTTTATGAAAATCGTTAAAATAATATTTTAATGAAAACATATTCATTTAAGAATTTCTATTTAAAAGGCATTGAAAAAATTATGACTATGTAAAATAATTATAATAGCTTATACTAAATGCATTTTTATTTTTAAGTTAAATAATCGTTTCAGCACATTTTCGGCATACAAGTCTTTGTTATTTGAATTGAAAATAAGGATTACATAAAATACCCCATAACGTTATAAGAACATTTATTTGTCTGCAAATATTCATAAAATCTATTAAATATAAAGTAATAGTTCTTATATCTTTTGCGATAAAAATGTATGTGTATTTTTAGTTTTTATGAGTTTGATATTTCTATAGTCTTCTATAATCTTACTTTCTGTTACCTTAATTGAGATTTGACATTTCCTTTTGGGAAGAAGAAATAATACTGTTCCCTCCACTACATTAACCTTATTAGCTGCCTCTGCTATTCATTTGATTATGCTTTTATCTGCAGTCACCAGGTTCTTTGATAGTTTTATTCTGACCACTTCTGGCTTAATGAGTATGATTTGTGTCTGAAAGGATATTTACGGAACTGCCTCACAGTTAACATGCCATTTGTCCATACCCTAATTATTGATGTTACTGCTTTTGGCAGCATGCATTTACAAGTATTCATCAATTCAAATCAGAATCTGGGGACCTGGCGACCACAGTATTCCTCAAAATCATGTACAATTAGAGTACCGTGTTAGATAATAATAAATATATATTATGAACAGTCAGGATTGAAAAGTAAAACACTTCTTTCCTCATCATTCTGTAATTATCATGACGAATTCCTTCATATGAACATGATTAAAAGGCGAAGAAAACAAACACTGATCGATCTCAAATGAGTTTGTCGTCTGCACTTGAATTATGGTGAAATGAGTGCATGCTAATGAATTACAGAGCCTAGTGTAATAAGGGGAACAGTAAGTCCGGAACATAAACTTTACTAAAAGTACCAAAATAAAAGTAACTAGAGCCAAGCTCGTTGCAAAGCAACGAGTAGGTCTTCCGTCCTGTTTGACCGGATGTAACTTTAAAAAAAAAATAAAAGAGTAATGAAGTCAAAAATGGGTTAATCCTCCAAATCTATGTTAAGTATAGCAAAATTAAGCCATTCTTTGGTACAGTACAGGCAACGCGGATCCCAATTAGACCGCGTATCCTCCGCGTGTATTAATCCTTTCCGCACGTTACACCGTCGCGGGTTTCTATCGCGGTGCTACCTGAGACCGTGTTTACACCGCGGCGGGGCCAGCTACCGTTATTCCTCAGCTAAGATGTTCTTAACTGTAAAGTATTGTCGATTTTTGATCGTGGCGAAATGAGGGGGGGGGGGGAGGGGGGTACCAGCACATTGATATAGATTTATACCATTACATGGATTCTTTAAAAATTCATTTTTTAAGTTTTATCAAATTGTTTAATAAAAGACATCTTTTTTTTTCCTTTTTTGTACCAATAATCACTCAAATTTAATTAATTCTCAAACACGTCTGTTAACAGTAATACATGTACAGTATAGGATGAAATAAAGTCGAATAATTTATCGAATATATTAACTTAAAGTTTATTTTCAAAATCAATCATGACACCCCAAATGATCTTCAAATTGCTAAAAAGGTATAATTAAAATTTAAAGAATGCCGTGATATCGCTTCTCTTTATATGCACTGGTGTAATCCAGTGTTCACGATTAGCCCGTGCAGTTGCAGTTACATGTAGCTATGTGTTTATTTATCTGTGAGATTATATCAGTCATTTGGTTTCATTTAAAACTACCGTTACTTCTGTATAGATATCTGTTATAAATAAAAGCATGAAAAACGATGATAGATAGTGATACAAAATTACAATTAAATTTTAACAAAACACGCGTAAGTGTAGGAATACCGTTGTTCCATTATTATGCGCTACACTGTAAAACTGTGAACTAAATATCGACGATTTTTATTTGTTTTTTTTTTTTTTGGTTGTGTGTGTGTTTGTTTTTTTTTTGGGGGGGTGCATTGTTAATAAAATAATCACAGGCCATTATATTCAGAATATCAATAATATCATAGCTAGTATTTGAATGTATTTCTATTTTCTGCTCTTTTCGAAAATTACTAAAATCATGTCAATGAACATAAACAAATTTCAGATTTCTCCGGTTCAGAAAACACAAACACAAATATGGGCCCTTAAAATATTTGAACACACAACACAGAAATTAACTTCTTTTAATCAGCAAGTTGCCAAGCTTCAAGTTTTCAGATGTCTGTGTTACCGTTCGGTTTTCCTCGGGTAAGTTTGGTGGGAGTGGAGTTTACTCGAAGCGGATGAGAAGCCCCGAGGGAACGACGCTGTCTAGTGTACATACTACCTATATACACAGGATGTTACCTAAATTTATTACCTGAAACGTTTTCCCTTACGACATTGTAAAACGAAGCCGTTTTTTTTTCATGTGTAGCTCATGGATTGAAATGCATGAAATAAGGAATTCAATGTTTTTGTTGCAGACAGAATGCTCTTTAAATTTTTTGTTTCAAATAAATATTTTCAATAATTCGACAATTTTAATATACTGTGTTTTTCTTCATCAAATTTTATAACAAAAATACATTTTTTTAACCACCAAAATCTGTCGTTGTAATCTGGCGACAAAAAGGGAAGTAATTCAAATTACATGTCATGTACATATGCTAAACCCAAAGAAGAAAGTGGACCATAAACAAGTCTCTCGTTTTAAAACAATAAAACTTAGACAAAATCCACAAATGGTCAAAAAACTATAAATAAGGGTTTTTATTTGCTGGGGTTAAGAAATTAATTAAAATGAAAAAAAGGAAAAAGCACAGTCCCTTTAATATTGTGATATTTTTCTTCTCTCTCTCTCTTTTGTCTCTCTCTCTCTCTATCTACTAACTGGTACAGATATAAATAGACACGAAATAACATAGCAATGAATCATTATTTGATTTAATTATTATCAAATACTTCATTAATTTGTTTTAAAAGTTTGGGGCTTTTTTTAAATTTTATTCTTTTTATACACTCCTTTAAAAAAAAAAAGCAACAATAATTTGACACAAATTCCAAGGCTAATATCGCATCTGAAAATGATATCGATAAAATAATAATGAAACAATTAATCAAATGTGTTGTTGAATGGCTAAAAAAAGAGTGCACATCCAGCGAGCGTTACCCAAGGTATACTCAAAGACAGGTGTGAAACCCCCAGGGCATGTCGTTTCCGCCCAGGCACTGCTAATCCCTATACACAGGAAATGATCGTGGCTAATACTTAATACACAAAGAAACAGAATTTGTCAAAGAAAACAAAAATATATGAATTTTTGCATTGAATATTTATGAATATAAACTATAATTTCGTCTGTGAAGTTTATCATTACACCTGCACATCCTATCTTGTCTATTGAACACGAAAATCGAGAAATATTAAAATTAAAATGAAAGACATTGTTTTAAAAAGTAATACATGTTAATATGAAGGGGAAAAACGATATTTTTTCTTGATCTCTTGCATAAAGTTCACGTGCTCAAAGTTAACTCTCGCCATCGAATGCTTTTCGGTCATTTGACAATTTGAGAAAAATGCCTGCACATTTATATAAAAGAGGGAAATAAATTAAAGAAAAGTTTTCTTAATTTGGGAACAGAACATAAACGATGAGAAATAAAGAAGAAAAGAACTTTTTTCTTGATATCTTGGATAAAGAAAATTTAAGTTCACGTGCCCACTACATGTAACTGCAAATGCTCGTCATCGGATTTTTTCCGTTAATTTGACACTTTAAGAAAAAAACCTGTACATTTTATATACAATAAATCGAAATTAATTAATAAACAATATAAAGATGTACATATTTTTAAAGATGTACATCTTTTTTTTTCAAATGAAAGCTGAAAATCGTTTATCGAAACTTAAACAGTCTGAGTTCAACATTTATGACAGTTTGCATATAATATGAAGATTTAAAAAAAAACTAATTAAAATTTCTAGTATTTAATTTTGTTTCTTGATAGATTCTTAATATCACAAAATAATTAACCATTGCAAAGACGTAACAATTTAATAAATTTTTCTATTCAATTTCAATTAGTGATATGCAATTTTAGAAACAAAAATAAACTTATTTTTTCTTAGTTTTAATTCTATTCATAGCAAAATTAATTAATAAACACATGGTTTTTTTTTTTTTTTTTGTTTTTTTTTTTTGTTACAGGGAAAATTCGCAAATTACAATTCGGGGAGACTCCCGTTTGTTTACGATACTAATTGTCAGTAATTGATCGATGATTTAACCGCGGCGGGGACAGGTAGGTGATAATATTCCCGCGGGAGGGAACGCGGTTTACCTGTCTACCTGGCCAAATACCGCGTTGTGATTATACCGCGGCGGGGACGCGGGAAATACGGTATCCGCGTTGCCTGTACTGTACTTCCGGTTTGACCGGAAGTGACGACGACGGACGGAAAATTGAAATTTAAGCTTCTAGTGAGACATGTTACCCAAAAACGTGTCAAAAACGGCAAAAATATGCATTTTCTCACTACTTCCGGTTCGGCCGGGTTGACGTCGCCGGACGTATTTTTACGACCCCATTAGATAAAGCTTGATATTTTGAACAACTTTGCTTCTTTGATGCATAACAAATTCTCAATACTTTTTGAGATATCTGGAAAAAACTTTTGGCCCCTCTAGGTCCCTTAATTTAGGGGTCAGCCCTTTTTTCGACATATCATTTGAAAGATCTTTTAATTCTACACAAATTATGTTCTATATATTTTAACAAAATATTTTTAGTTTAGAAGATAAAAAGAAAAATATGAGTAATTTTTGGTTCTTTTAAGCGTTCTAATTTTTGACCCCTATATAGCGCCATTTTGAATACAGAAATCGAAAAACAAAAACCGATGTGCACAACTTCAATCCTTCTATTATCTAAAACCAGTAAAATTTCTGCTCCAGCTTAAGCCGTCTCTGAGCCTTTGTCTGGAAACGAAAGCCTATAAATTTTCCTTTAAAGGGAAATAACTCAAAACCGGAAGTGGCTTTTTAAAATTTTAGACATCATTTTGATAGAGTTTATTAACGTCTATAAAGTCTGAAAATTTGAGCGAAATCTGTTGAGAAATGAGCGAGATATGAGGCCTCAAAGTTGCGGTCTAGGAAGCAGAAGAAAAAAAAGAATAATAATCTTTACCAACAGAATCAGTAGAAGGTCTTCCGTTGGAAACGGAAGACCTTAATAAACGTCCCTCTCAAAAGCTATATATGAAGTTTAGTGATAAATTTGATAAGCAATTTGACTCCATATGCATGATCTGTAAGTGTAGCAAGACCAAGCAGAGGAACAACTTTAATTGAATGTTAAGCACATGATTGTCAGAGCATGCGAGAGCATTTGAGGAAAACAATCATTTTTTGTGTGGCTTAAGCAGAAATCTTTGTTATGAAAAAAAAAAAATTATCATTTTAAATCTTCATTCATATTCTGATATATTTAAAGAGGTTCATATTTACGTAAATATTTATTTGCGCATCAACATTCCAAAGTTGGAAAGAATACTAGACCTGCAAGCATGAAGAAGTTGATCTTCACGAATACGTTATTTTATGTGGATGCGCAAGTTCCTATTACTCCTCCATGGCACCTGATCCCACCTCTGATGTTTCGGAGGTCCGTGTTTTCTCTGCTCCTATTTTGTATTGTTTTATGGACTTTTGAGCTTGAATGCTGTTTGTTATCTTTATGTATTTTTCTGATGCACTTAATCTATCCTGACAACGTGTTAATATGGTTTATTTTCATCTTTGGTCTATGGTATGGCGTAGTCTTTCACAGAATTCATAAAATTATTGAAATTATGTCGCCAGTTGAAAGTTCATATTTCCCTAAATTTCGACGGTTGTACGGTGAAGAAGAACAAGGGCATCAGGTAAAGTTTTTTGTTTTGTAATTAAAAAGCTCTGAATCAATAGTCGATTTTTAGGAAATACAAGATGTCTTGAACTTGAGATATGTTGTGATACACATGTATCTCTATGTATATCTCTATATATATCTAAAACAGCGTCAATTCCTTAGTTGGCATATCCGAGTTTGAGGAAAAAAACAGGTTGGTTTGGCTTCCTTTTCTTCCGTAATGCAATCTTCAAACTAATTGAAGTTTGTTTTAAACAAAGTTAAATTTATCTTTATTGTAACATATGTTGAGTAAATATTTAAGGATGTCACTGCTTTGTCGGAATACATTTCAATATCAACATTAGAAGCACCCAATTAGGGCTTCACTTTCCTTAAATAGCGATGCATTGCAATATGTAATTTGATATAAAACATCAGATGCATTTTATTGTTTTCCTTTATTTTTTCCATCCTTTTAATTCAGCTGATAATTCCCTCATGCGTTGCCTCTTTAAAGTACAACAGTTGAAAATAATATTGACAAAATAAAACAGATAGATTTCATTCTAAAATTGATTACCCTATGTATGAAATTGTAAAGTAAAGTTATTAATTCAGTCAAATTAATTTTTGAATAATCCAAATAGTAAAACCTTGCCAAAAGTGGCACTTTATCTTGAATCCTTGAAGCTCTTGGTCTTCAATACTGTTCATTATCTCCATATCTTTCGTTTATTTTAGATTTAGTTCAGAGTCTTGCAATAGACCTATATTCGTATGACCCCATCGATTGAATTTATTTGTCGATCGTCTGCTGTATTCCAAATTTTGAAGAACCAGATAAAGGTTTTCTAAACAAACTTTAAGATCGCTAAGTCACAAATCAAGCCAATTGCATGATTATCATGTCCAATTCAAAATCCAAGCGCTGAATAAGTAATGAATACATTTTTAATTAAAGAAAAAAAAAATCGAATGTTAATACCGAAAAAGCCTCAATTAGCTTTGGTAATGGTACTCAAAATTTGTCTTCCTTCTAGTGGAAGTATTATTAAAGATCAGCATTTTATTAACCTATCACGGATTCCGGATTTATAAAAGCTTTCAAAATACCAAGCTATTTTAATGTTACCATGAGAAAGCAAGAAAATAATATTAACGTAGCTCATTTGTCATCTCCGCGTCAAGAGTATTGAGGTGGAAGAGGATGAAGGATGACGGTTTAAATATGAAGGGAAGACTTCGACACACAGTCAGAATCGATGAGGAGTTTTAGAAACATATAAAGGAATCGGATTAGACAATTTAAACAGAAAACACGAAGAATGTTTTCTTCTGGTTTTTAGTTAACCGAACCTAATGAAAGAAATAAAAACTGTAACAACTTTTGCAGTAAAATACCAACGAACAAACATTTTCTCTTAAAAACAAACAAATCTAATTTAAATGAAATATATGGAGATGAAGGATAATTATGGAGACGAACAGTATTCAAAATCAAAAAACCATAAAACAATACAAAACAGGAGATCTGAACGTCCATTAAACAATATACAAAATCAGTCAGCATATGACTCAATGATAAATTGTATTTGCTGACAAGGTCATTGTATCGACCATAGAATTTACGAAATGATGACATTAAACGAGACTGTTGATATTCTTGTTTCATCAACTTGCTTGTCAATAATTTACCTCGTTTAAGAAATTGTTCATACGTAGAGCACGCTCTTGCGTATCGAATCAACTGAGATATATATACTCCGTATGCAGGTGATGAAGGTATATTGCTGCATAAGTAAGGGAAGTTGACGATAGAAAACTTAAAGTCATCACGTTTATCATACAGCTTGGTTGTTAGATTACCATTAGTGTCTTTTTCAAGTAAAATATCCAAGTATGAAGCAGAAGTGTCGGACTCTGTGGTATCTTTTATCTCAAGTTCACCAGGATATATCGTATCGACGTAGGAATGGAAATTATCATTATTAATTGACAATACGTCGTCGATATATCTAAATGTCGAGTTGAAGGCCACAGCAAGTGTTTTCTTCTTTTCACGCATAAGATTTTGTATAAATTCTGCTTCATATGAATATAAAAATAAGTCTGCTAATAACGGAGCGCAATTTGTACCCATGGGAATTCCAATAGATTGTTGGAATACCTGGTCTCCAAAAACCACATAGATATTGTCAATCAGAAACTCAAGCATCTTCTTGATGTCAACTTCAGAGTACTTATGTGTGCAATCAGAATCTGTTTTAACAAAATAATTTTTCAAATGACCAATGACGAGGTAAGTAAATTTACGAGTTCCATTTTTGTTGAAGAAGCAGCTGTCAATGATATCAAAAAGCCTGGATTTTAATTTGTCGTGGGGAATCGTTGTGTATAAAGTTGAAAAGTCGTAAGTTTTTAAGCTGTTGATTTTTGTAAAGTCTTGTGATTTCAAATTGTCCAAAAGTTCTTTAGAATTTTTAAGTATCCACATCTGATTTACAACACTTCTTGAGTATATAGTTGCACAGTACTCTTAAAGTTTTTCCTTCACTATTTCAATATTTTAGTGAGAAGTAACGAAAGAGGCTTGGTTGAACATTTACTGGAACCTGCAATGTATCTTTGTTTGTAAGGATTCTTATGAAGTTTCGGAATCCAATATATATAAGGTAGTTTAAATTCATTTTGGCTCTGTGGAATATGAAAAGTATTCAAAACTGACAGGTGATTTTGAAGAATTTCTTCCTTAGAAAGAGAAGTTTGAGTATAAGTAGGGTAGGTTACCACTTGTAGAATTAAATCCAAGTTCTTCTAGAATGCAATTTATATAATGAGCCTTACAAATGAACACAATGTTGTTACCTGCTTTGTCGGCAGGAACCAGTACGTACTGATCTAATTCTTTTTTCACTTCTGGTTTATTGAACACAGAAGGATAGATGGTTTTCATTTTGCCCCTCAGTCTTTTGATACGTGACTTTAACATGGATCTGATACATTTAATCCATTCTGACAAGGTCAATGTCTTCTTTTTCATATTTGGCCCATCGTCTGGCGTAATTTTCAACAGAATCCATAATATTTATGAAATTCCGACGCCAGTTGAAGGATCGGGGTTCCCTATGTTTAGGACCTTTTAAAATAAGTGATCTAAGGTCCTCATTACGAACTATATTAACGTCTCCTGTAAAAGCGTGTCCACAGGACTATAGTTATAGGGCGAAGAAGAACATGAACACGAAGGGGGATTATTTTTCAGATTGTCGATATCCAGGCCATGTAAAGTGTTTTTGTAACTGAAAAGTTTGGAAGCATTCATGGTCGATGTGTATTTGTAGGAAATACAAGGTGTAGTCTTTAACTTTAAATATGGTGGAATACAAGACTGGACCCTTTTTGATTAAGAATATTACTCATATAAACCGCGCCAACTCCTTTGTTGGTATAGTGAAGTTTATGGAATAGGCATATTGTTTCAACTGCATTTTCTTCCGCAAAACGTAAGAGTTTAAAAAGCCTATGATATGAAATATCCATAATCACAGATCCGAGCCTATATTCAGGTGACGAGGAATCTAAAATTGGATGTTCCTTGGCCTTTTCAAGAAGACTATTTTAAAACTTCAAAGGGACAGAGTAAAGTTTTGTTCGAATATGATGTAGACCTAACTGTTGATTTACATTAGGTAGTAATAAATCAAAAGAGACGCCATGTATTGCAGGTTTATTGTACGAACGATGTCCATGACTACGCTTACGTCTCTGGGTATTGTTAAAAAGTCCCATCACATTTACATTATTACACTGCGGGCTTGAGAGATTTCCAACACTGTCGACATTGTCATTACATCCATAGGGAAAGGCTGTCCCTAGTTTCCTAATCCAAAATTCTTCTCGTTGTCTACGGAAAGGTGTACTCAACGACGGACTATATGTGTGGTGATAGATCTTTTCGAGAATTCTAACTTTCATTGATAAAATAGAATGATCAGGTGAATTAAAATGTTTATATAAAAGCTGCTGACCACCATGATTTTTTTGAAATCGATGACCTGATATTCTTTTGTTAAGCGATCCTTTGGTTTCACCGACATAAATAAGTCCACACAGATTACATTCTATTCCATAGACAACATTAGAAGATTTGCAGTTCAGATTTTCCCAAGTTTTGGTATAGAAGCTCTGTCCAGTAAGATTACTGGTGAAAACAGAGCAAACACGGACCTCAAAAACATCAGAGGTGGGATCAGGTGCCATGGAGAATGAGCATCACTGCCGACCGGTCACACCCGCCGTGTGCTCCTTGTTATGATCGGAAAAATAACGGAGAAATTCGTCGTCAATGCAGTGTGTAAATAATGAACTAACAATTACTATGAAAAACATCAGTCATCATTTGACTCAATGATAAATTGCTTTTGCTGACAAGGTCATTGTATCGACATCGAACTTACGAAATGGTGACTTAAAACGAGACTGCTGATATTCTTGTTTCATCAACTCGTCTGTCAATGACTTACTTCGTTTTAGAAACTGTTCATACGTGGAGCATGCCCTTGCGTATCGAGTCAACTGAGAAATATAAACACTGTATACAGGTGATGAAGGTGATGAAGGTATATTGTTGTGTTAGTACGGAAAGTTGACGATGGAAAAGTTAATGTCATCAAGTTTATCATAGAGCTTGGTTGTAAGAATCCGAGTAACGTCTTTTTCAAGTAAAATATTCAAGTATGAAGCAGATGTGTCAGACTCTGTGGTAATTTTTTTTTCTCAAGCTCCCCAGGATATATCTTATCGACAAAGGAATAGGAATTACCATTGTTAATTGACAATACGTCGTCAATATATCTAAATGTTGAGTTGAAGGCCACAGCAAGTGTTTTCTTCTCTTCACGCATTAGATTTTGCACAAATTCTGTTTCATATGAATACAAAAATAGGTCTGCTAATAACGGAGCGCAATTGGTACCCATGGGAATTCCAATAGATTATTGGAAGACCTGGTCTCCAAAAACCACATAGATATTGTCAATCAGAAACTCAAGCATCTTTTTGATGTCAACTTCAGAGTACTTGTGTGTGCAATCGGAAATGTGCTTTAACAAAATAATTTTGCAAATGACCAATGACCAGGTAAGTAAATTTACGAGTTCCATTTTTATTGAAAATGAATAAATGAGTTCCATTAAAGTAGCTGTTTAATTTTTTTGATTTTAGTTTATCGTGGGGAATGATTGCGTAAGAATTTGAAAAGTCGTAAGTTTTTAAGCTGTTGATTTTGGTAAAATCTTGAGATCTCAAATTGTCCAAAAGTTCTTTAGAATTTTTGAGTATCCACATCTGATTCACACCACTTTTTGATTATACTGTTGCATGCATAAGTAAGGAAAGTTCACGATAGAAAAGTAAAAGGCATCACTTTCATCATAGAGCTTGGTTGTTGAATTACCACCAACGTCTTTTTAAGTAAAATATCCAAGTATGAAACATATGTGTTGGACTCTGTGGTAACTTTTATCTCAATCTCGCCAGCATTTATAAAGTTTTAGAAATTATCATCGTTAATTGACAATATGCCGTCGTTATACTCAATATCTAAATGTCAAGTTGAAGGTCAAAACAAGTTTTCCTTTTTCTTTTCATGCATAAGATTTTGCACGAATTCTGCTCCATAGGAATATAAGAATACGTCTGCAAATAACTGAGAGCAATAGGCACCCCTGAGAATCCCAATAGATTCATGGAAGACCTGGTCTCCAAAAACCAAATTGATATTGTCAATCAGAAACACAAGCATCTTTTCATTTCAACTTCAAAGTACATGTAATTGAGTATGCAATCAGAATGTGTTTTAAGAACATAATTTTCCAAATGACCAATGACCAGTAAATTTACGGGTTCAATTTTTAACGAGAAAGCAGCTGTCAATGATAACAAAAACTCTAGACATTTACTTATCGTTGGGAAGGGTTTTGTATAAAGTTAAGGAGTAAACAAAGAGGCTTGGTTGAACATTAACTGGAACCTGCAATGTATCTTTGTAAGGAATCGTATGAGGTTTCTGAATTTAAGATATATATGGTAGTTCAAGTTTATTTTGGTTTTTGGAACATTAAAAAATATTCAAAACTAACATATTATTTTGATGAATTTCTTTCTTCTAAAGGGAACTATGAGTATAAGTTGGATTACCACTTGTAGAATTAACTCCAAGTTCTTTTAAAAAAAAATTATTTTGTGTCTTACCTGCTTTGTCAACAGGAACCAGTGCGAACTGATCATGTAATATATCTGGTTTTGTTATTTCTGGATAATTGAATACAGAAAGATACACAGTTTTCATTTAGTCCCTTAATCTCAATTAATATGTGATTAAATCATGGGGCTGATACATTTACTACTTTTAATCCTTTCTGACAACGTGTTGTCTATAAAGAATAAAAACCACTGCCTTACATGACACATAAAATAACACAAATTTTGTTTTCTAACAAATCAATCATACCAACTGATACTAAGACGCACATAAACATCTAAATATGATATTTTATGTTTTCTCTGTGAATATCTATTTTTTAATTCCTGACCATGCATGAAGAAATCCTTCAAATGCATGAAAAAATAATTTCGATTTTTTGACAAAAAATAATCAGCATAAAGAATATAAATAACAGCGTTTAAAAAAAAAATGCCAATCAATGTATACAGAATATAGAATAAAAACTCTGCATGATTTAGAAAAAATGCATTATCTTTAAAATTCTGCATGGTTCATTATTGATAAGCCTTAAACGTTTAAGTACATATATATTTACAGAGTATTGAGTTTGAAACCGTACGCCGATCTCAACTGTACATACAGTGGTAGTTTTTAAAGACCTCAATAGAATATTCTGTTTACCCTTTATAATCAAAATTCATGGTTCAAATTTTCAGACTAGAATTTGTTTTATTCTAAAAGGGATTTCTAGATCCCGATTCAATTATAGATATTTTATTCATGAATAAAAATATGTCTTCAACAAAGCCCTTATGAAGAAAAGAAAAAGAAACCTAAGATTCATAATTTCATAACTGTTTTCGTAAAAAGAAAATTGAATCAATTTAGGTCTAGCACATCCTTATAAATTATTGTTTAAAATATTTTAAAACAAATCTTGAAATCCGATAAAATTCCTATAAAAACAATGTTTAATATTTGTTCTCTGATCCAATCTCTAATATCCTAGAGGTCTTTGTTTGCTGTGTCAGTGATTTGTATTGTTTTGAATGACTTCAAATATGATTCATTATTTTAATATTTCATTTTTAAAATGTTATCCATACATTTGTTTTTGGACAACAAGCCTAAGACATTCTGTTTTTTATATAAAAAAATGGCACAACTAAAAATCAGTATGACATAAAGATAACATGATGACAAACGACAATAAATTAAATATACCAAAGATAGACAGAATTTCAATTGGGACACAATAATACTTCGCTTCATTTACATGTTTCATGAGTTTCTAAATGATAATAAAATCGGCGAGCAATTTTTTTCATATATTAATCAATTTCAATAGAACTTGGATATTTGGAACAGTATTAAAATGATTGTCACAATACAAATCGGGAGCAGAGTGATCAGGCCTCTTCGATCAGAAGTGGGATTGGTCGTGAATAACTGCCATTGTGGAGAAGAATTCTAAAGCAACCGTGTGCTCCTTGTCATGATCGAGCAAACGGAAAGAACCGTCGACAATTTAATATTTAAGGCGGCCAAATTGGGTTTTATTTTGTGAAAACTACAATAGCAAAAGTCTTCATTTTTATTGCGTGGACCATGCGGTCCACGCAGTGATATATAAGCGAAGCTAAAGCGGATGCCCTGGGCAAACGACAGGCTGCGCATGCGCGCAAATGCTAGAAAGTTCGCCTTGGGTAACTTAACCGTAGAATAATTCGCCCTATTCGAATTAAAATATGTGATTCATTTGCAAATCGCGCTTTTAAATCTGCATATCGCATTTACTTATTCATTGACATATCCGATTTCCTCTCTTTTACATATACTTTTATACTAAACATTGATTCTACGGTAAAGACATTTTAAGAGTACGGTATATAGATACATGTTACTTATCAACTTGAATGAAAAACGTCACTCAACAAGAGAGATACATGTAGCTTTTAAAAGGTAGAGCAAGTTTTCAGCGGCATAAGTTTTGTGCATTAGGGTGGTAAAATAATTTAATCTTTCAGCAATCTTAATATTGTTTGATAAAGGTCTGTAGCAACGGCTTTTAATGTGTGTGTGTGTTGGGGGGGGGGGTTCCGACAAAAAAAAAAAAACAAATCTGCATACTACAGAACTATGCTACTCGTGAATCATCACACTTCCATTTTTCCCATAATAAATCCAGAACAGGTGTCAAGTCTTAGCCAAAATGAGTTATACGTGTCAAAATAAACCGATTTTTTATAACGTGTTAAAACTGACAAAACTAAAGGTCGCAAATCCACTGTAATCGGAGATAAAATTTCACACTACAATCAGTTATAAGAACACTTTTCCAATTATTTTAGAATAAGTGAACAAACCTTACATGCATATTCCCTACACCTAGAAGTTTGAATTTCAGTTAGAAAAAAACACGCATATGGTCCACGTATTGCAGTCCTTTTTTAAAGGACAGC
>NW_026920944.1:0-18209 GCF_032062105.1 Saccostrea cuccullata | reverse complement strand
TTGCTGCTCCATGATCCTTGTTGCTTCAAGCAACTGGTGTTCCAAGGCATTTTGTGCCATTTTGATTCCTAAAACATAAAAAATCATTTCAATGTAAAATATTAATGAATAAAATGAATAAGTCATTAAATATAGGCCTATTTTTAATTCATAAGCTAGAGGCTTTTGGTCTGTCATTGTTTATGACTGTATATTCAAGACTTAAATTCCACCCTGATGACCATGCAAAACTATGACTGACAAAAATGCTACAGGTAAAAAAGATTTTTTTTTTGGTATACAATGTATATATAATTATATATGCCACTGTTTTTATTATTTGCATCCAAAGTAAATGATAAAAACAGTGACATGACATTACGCTGCTTGTTTATGCTTTATCTGCACATGTCACAATATATAAAGCAGGGGTTGGAGTCAGAGGAATCTTTACTGAGTTCTCGCGGTGTCTTCCCACTTAGCCAAAATTCTGAAAAAAGTACAGGTGAATGGTTTTGGCTAGGTGGGAATGATGTACAGGTAAGGGGAGGGAGAGAACAAAAGAAATTAATTACACGTTATCTATAGTCTGTTTTAGATGAACCCCAGAAAAATGCTTAAAATATAAGCAAAGTCTTATAATTTTATAAAGGGTAATTAAAATAAATATACACATGTGACCACTCAGGTGTGAAAATCCCAATTTTGGCTAGATGGGCATAAGAAATTCAGAATTCTGGCTAAGTGGGAATAAACCATTCTCGCATCTCAGAATTTAGATCAGTGAAATAAAGTTATAAAAAGTAGGCAGATTCACGACACCAGCTGGTGTCGCTGAATTCCCACTTTTCAATATGGCCTCCCCTCTGACTCTCCCGTGCACAAGCCACAATATAAACAATATAAAAAGCAGGGGTAAGAGACAGAATTTGCTGCTCAATCCATTCTCTGTTAAATATGAATACATTTTTAAAAATAAAAATTAAATTTAATCCTCCCATTTGACATCCTTTTTGTTTTCAACTAGCCTTTCATAACAGATAGCAAATATCTGATCTCGTGTTACTTGATGTATGATAACAGAATTCAGAAGCATCTTGTCTTCTTTTTTTATTTTAATATATGTATTATGTAAAGAAATCAAAATGTAGGGCCTAATTGAAATTACATGGAATACACCACAGATCATCGACTTACAATGCCAAAATAAAAAGAAGCACTAACAGTAACATATCACCATGACTACTTATCTAACAATTCAATCTTCAAACAATAATCTGTACTTTTTCAAGATTTTGGATGTAAAGTTATTTACGCATTACCAGTTGTGGATTGGGCAACAGAGGAATTTCTGGCTAACAGTAAAGTCCCTCATAAATTATTTGTGATTTTAAAAGAATCGCCAAACATTTAAGATTTAAAAGTACGTCCCTGCCTGATAGATACACTTTGTAATTCATCATTTACCTTATTTAAAATGTTAAAAATCAACAATAAAGTGTCCAGCAGTTGTCTTCTTCAATGTTTCCCATACACACCTAAGAGACTGTCTATTATTGGTTGGATAAATGGCTTCCGGAAAAACTAACCAATCAAAATATGTTTTACAAAAATTAAGTTTAGTGACAAACCGTAAACAAAAGCACGTTGTAATATGTCCAAGCAAGCAGTTGGTGTCAGTGTTTACTTTGTTGTCAAGGCCACAGTGATACATACATAAAATATCACAAATTATTAATCATTATACTTTTTGAAGAGGGGGAGACAGCCAGAGAAAAACTTCCACCACTCCTCACCAAAAAATGACAGGCCAAAAAAAAAAAAAAAAAAGAGTGGGAGGGGGTTAAATAAAAACACACAGAAATCCTATTTCGGAGGGGGAGGGGGTTTTCGTAGACGTAGGTTATAACTCCCTTCATTATAATGGGTTTAACAATTGTTACAGAAACAAGTGTCTATGCGTAATCCCAATACAATGATTTTTTTTCCTCTCGCTTTTTGATTTTTTCCCCATACTTTCTGGTTTACCCCCAACCCCTTAAATCCATGTACTTTATATCAAAACTTTTTTTTAAAGTTATGACTTTCCTGTCAATTACACAATTTAGTTTCAAAAATATATAAAAAAAAATGTAAAACCAATAACCGATTTCTTTACTGACTGCCAATTTTTGGCAGTTGCCAATTTTTTCAATAACTTAAGCATTACCAATGTTTGGAAAAAGTGTGTTTGAGGAGGGCATACACCAGGGACCTATATATAGTACACAGGTCCATGCATACACTAGCTGCAATAATGTATTTTTTAAAAATATGATATATATACACCCCCCAAAAAAAATAATAAATCGGAAAAAGCTTCAATGTTGCAGTTATATAACATGTTCCTGTTTCTGTAATAATTCTTAAATCTATTATAATGGGTTTAACAATTGTTACAGAAACAAGTGTCTATGCGTAATCCCAATACAATGATTTTTTTTCCTCTCGCTTTTTGATTTTTTCTCCATACTTTCTGGTTTACCCCCAACCCCTTAAATCCATGTACTTTATATCAAAACTTTTTTTTAAGTTATGACTTTCCTGTAAATTACACAATTTAGTTTCAAAAATATAAAAAAAAAAAAATGTTAAACCAATAACCGATTTCTTTACCGACTTAACAAAGACAACACAAAGTTTTGAAATCAATTCAACTATAGAAACGTCAGGACATTCAAGTGAAAAATCAGCAAGATCAGTGGAAATTTTAATTTGAACTTAGTATATCTTGTATAATTTTATCTAAACGCAATCTTGTCTTTTTATTTTTCTTTTAGCTCGGATATACACCAAATTTTTGTAAATATTTTCCTGTTCATTTATCATGTACATCATCCCAACTAGTCCATTGTATTTACATAAACATCTTTAGTTCGTATTATGTGTGTTTTACGCATAGAGTAAAAGCATGAAAAGAGAGGTATGGAAATCCCTATTTAATACCAAATTTGAAGAATGGATTGAAGTTGTTCTCCCTCTGCAGCACTCACTGATATATTTTATCTATATCAAATATATTTAGGAACGTTTTTTTTTAAAGTTTTGTGTAAGTTATTGGTGTGTTAATCACACAGACTTGTCACGTAGGCATATTCATGAAGCGCCCCCGTTAAAAAAAACAGCCAAAGTAAATACAAAAAATTGATCACTTTTTTTTCCTGTTTTCTTAATACTTTACAGAGGAAACAACAGAGATAACGAACAGTATTCAAGATCAATACAGAATAGGAGCAGAGCAAACACAGACCTTCAAAACATTGGAGGTGGGATCAGGTGCCACGGAGGATTAAGCATCCCCTGCTGACCGGTCACACCCGCCGTGTGCCTTTTGTAATGATCGGAAAATAACGTAAAAATCCGTCGTCATTTTCAGTGTATAAATAATGGACTAACAATTAGTATGGAAAACGTCAGTCAGCCTTTGACTCAATGATAAATTGTATTTGCTGACAAGGTCACAAGATATAGAATATAGTAAATAACCTTTTATTTAATCACATACCTAAAGAGGGCGCAAGAGCAAATTGCATCTGTCAATTATTTTTTGCACAACATGCACTTTTTAGAAATTAAAATATCATTTTTCAAGCAATGTTAAAATTGAGATTTAGTTTTTCCCTTTCTTGATTTTCCATGCAATAGGCATTTTGCTCATCTTGTTTCCCAGTGTGGAAATGTGAGGGTGAAATCAAATGAAAACTTTTTTGACTTTTATAGCTCCCGAATGTGGATGCAGAACCTTACAGCTTGGTGAGAATTCCCATAATTTTGTTTCAAACAATGGGTACGTATGGGAAAGAATGTGACCTAATGAACATAGTGGTACACTGCATGTAGTTGTACAAAAGTTTTTATTACACAATAAAGATACTATACATCTTATTTTATGTCTTTATGTATGCAAGGTTGAATAAGGAGGTATACTTGAAGTTTTTGGCAGTGCTGCTCTCCAACCTTTTCTTAGTTTTACAGACATTTTATGTACAATATCCTGGTATGAAGGTAAAGAGGCCACATTGTAATGTTCCTCTGGATCTGTGTCATGTATATACAGCTCCTTGGCAAACACCTTGTTCCAGTTAACTGTGAAGTTGTTAGGATAAAACTGAATCCATTCTGTGTATCTGCTGTTCTGGGATCGTAGGGAGTAACCCATGATCCTGCTGTTGATGGCCTTTGGTTGATCGCTGTTCTCCTGGGGCTTTAGACTAGGACGAGGATACTGACTGAATACTCCCGACTTCCAGCTTTTCAGAGGGGGATTAATGTCTAGTCGGGTAGCATTTCTTATCAAAGGCACGAAACTGTGTCCTTCTGTACAGAGTGTTATATTGAAGGAACTCCGTGGACACGTTTTTAAGATGGGGAGTCCTGCAAGTTCCACCAGAGAAGGAAAAATGTCCACCAGTTCTACCAGACCATCTGTGGTCTGATATTTATTATATGCTTTTTTGGATAAGGAAACATGTTGAGGCAGTCTACAGAGATCAAAGGTCAATCCTGGTACTGACACCAACAGAGGCACTCGGGTGGCCACCTCAAAATTACTGAATTTGGACCATTCTTGGTTCTCACCAAGGGCCCAACCTGTGGAAAAAGTCATTAGAAAGTTACTAGGTCTATGTATATATTGTTTGTAAGACATTTTACAACTTGTGACATCATAGCTTACCATGATCACCTAGAAGTACTGTGATAGTGTTTTTGGCAAAGCCATTCTTGCGTAAGGCAGTCAGTATATGACCCAGAAGGTCATCTATGTAGGTCACCGAGGCATAGTAACTCTGAATCATCTTCTTCTGTAGAAACAAATGAAATATTTTTAAACAGATTACACCGCTGAATCTATGGAGAGAACGATCATAGGCATTTATGCCTGCCGTTCAATCCATTTCTATAAATAAAATAAAGTGCCCCGCCACAGCATGATACGCCCGTCAAATATTGTTCAATAATCATAAATTGATTAGGATGCAAGAAAATCAGGTAAGCCTTGATTAACAGATTGACACAGATTTCAATGATCTAATTTCCATTTCTTATCATACATCTCTTAGAGACTTGCAGTGTAGGGATTAATTATAACAAATACATCATATAACTCTAAACTGGTTGTGTTCGAGCATAATAAATATCCATCTGCAGCTTACTTAAACTTAAACTGTTTATTGCATATTTTATGAAATAATAGAAACAGTTAGCTACAGTTTAATAAAAACAAGAGGCCCATGGGCTACATCGCTCACCTGAGAAGCTTTGACCATTATGTTCTTTACCAGATTTCCTCCTTATAATACATAATGCATCCCCACCCTACCCCACTGATCATAATTAAGACATTTTGAAATCTACACTACCCCAAGATCCTTCCATGTCCACATAAGTTTCAGCTTTTCTGGCCCAGTGGTTCTTGAGAAGAAGATTTTCAAAGATTTTTCCTATATATTTCTATGTAAAACTTTGACTCCCCATTGTGGCCCTGCCCTTCCCCCGGGGGTCATGATTTGAACAATTTAGAATCTACACTATACCAGGATGCTTCCACATAAGTTTCAGCTTTTCTGGCCCAGTGGTTCTTGAGAAGAAGATTTTCAAAGATTTTTCCTATATATTTCTATGTAAAACTTTGATTCCCCATTGTGGCCCCGCCCTTCCCCCGGGGGTCATGATTTGAACAATTTATAATCTACACTACCACAGGATGCTTCCACATAAGTTTCAGCTTTTCTGGCCCAGTGGTTCTTGAGAAGAAGATTTTTTAATGACCCCACCCTATTTTTGTCTTTTCTTGATTATCTCCCCTTGTGAGGGGACTTGGCCCTTTATTTTAACAATTTAAATTCCCCGTCACCCAAGGATGCTTTGTACCAAGTATGGTCAAAATTGGTCCAGTGGTTCTTGAGAAGAAGTCAAAAATGTGAAAAGTTTACAGACGGACGGACAGACAGACAGACGGACGGACGACGGACAAAATGTGATCAGAAAAGCTCACTTGAGCCTTCGGCTCAGGTGGGCTAAAAATCAAACATAAATTATAATTTCTTCAGACTATAAAATTCTAAGTGAGACATGACTGCTATTTGTTGCAAATATATAATCAAAGTACTGAAAGTACTGGGAAGCGCTAAGCAGATGGTTCAACTAAACCCGCCTCTTGATCGCCTTGACTGTTAAGTTGAATAAAACCGAGTGTAAGTTTTGTTACTTTAATAAAGTCTTAAAAAATGAAAAAAAAAATAACAAAGTGTTGCATTTTGGATCCAGGTTTCTGCGATATTTAATATTACAGTCCGATTTTTTTCTTCTGACTTACCTCATTTCAGATTAGGTATTAAACTCTGCATTAGCTGAAAAGTTTTCTTTGTTGTTGTTGGTTTTTTTTTTGGGGGGGGGGGGGTTGAAAAAAAATGCTGCTGATATCCTTCTCTTGAATGTAAAGTAGAGAACACAAAACCTTTTAATGAAATTTTGAACAATGTATAATTCTACTCTCAAGAATATGAAGAATATTATTCGTACTAAAATTCAAAATTGGCTGTCGGCGACTTTATTTGTTATCATCGACCGCAGGGGTGATCTATCTATTGTGTTTGAAAATGTACAGGGAGAAATGAGATATTATTTTTGTATTTGTTCATATTTAATGATAAAATATATTAGGATTATGAATTAACGATTTTTAAAATGGGATAATATTTTGTTTGAACTGTTTTTAGCATATTTTAATATTTGATCCTCGTATTAAATATTTATAAAGTTATATTTTTATAAATAAGCTTTTACAAAATAAAAATTTCTAGCATAGGACCTTGTAATATATAAACACAATCATTACAAGACTTAGTTTCTGGGTATATAAATAATGAAAAAAATGTTGAACTTTTAAATTTTGTTTTGAATTTGCTACACTTGAATAATATGATAACAATATTTTTTCAATATTTCAAATTTATTGTGATACCAATCCAACCTCGTGCAGCATGTTGCTATCATCATGTAACAAAAATCCCCGAAGAATTTATAACTGTGGACACGCCCCCCCCCCCCTCGATATATTCGACCCCAGGGCTTGTTGGACATTTTTTTCACAAATTATATTTATTCATCATGTGTACAATATGAAGGGGGATTCCTGTGCCTGTGATACTTCATCTCTGACTCTCACACACATGATTTATAATTTATTTTTACCGAAATTAAAAAAAGGCTTGGCCATTCTGTTTCTCGTCATATATTTGAAGCAGAATTGACAATATTTCCTTTTAAAATAAAAATATTACATCACATACTCTTCTACTTAGAAAAAAAAATCACATTAAAATTTGTTTGTATTTTTCTTGAACTCATTTTGGCGAAAGTACTTTAAAATGCTTCAGTTTTTTAACACCCAGTCGTTCAGTGAAATGGATTTTTTTGGCATCAAAATATTTTGTTACAGATAAAAACTACAAAACAAGTATAGACTCTATATAAATGTGTTCAAGTTTGTCCTGCTAAAGGATAATTTGATGCTGTGAAATCATTATAATTGATTGCCCTCTGTGTAATGCAAGTGTGAAAATAAAAATCCTCGTTTGTATAAAATTTACATTGTTTGAAATAAAGGCTTATGCAGAAAAGGGCGTGTAAAATTATGTAATGAAACTACAAAATGTAGATACAAATTAGATATAAAAGCTAGTTTAATAAATAAATAAATTTTTATGGAATTATACTTCTAAAAGATTTAATTCCAATTTGATTTTTTTAATACTCACTGAAATTTTAAGCTTAATGAGACTTAAATACACGTTAGCATAAATCTTTTTTCGGTACTTGTATCAATATATAAACATGTATGGTCATTTAGTTTTCGAATTACCACTACAAAGATTACATGTACATTTGTGACATAATGAGTGTTTGCCAGTATACTTATTAATACGCACCATATTGTTCAGAGATAAGAACCGCCCTTATCCCCTAATGCAGGATTTCCGTACGGTTTGTTCCCGTTTTGCACACATTTAATTACAGATAATTAAAAAATGTGTGAAAAACGGGAATTTGACCAGGTGAGATAATTACTTAATTGCTATAGTCTATACTATACTTGACTTAGCAAGTATGTGAAAGATGAACTTATAGTGAAAAAATAAGAGAACAAATACAAAGTTAATGTATTTGATCCGATGATCTTATTATGACATCTTTTCAAATTAATTTTTATTCACTATTTTCTTTATAATATGTTATATCTTTAATTCATTTAGAATTATATCAAGATTTAAAAGATTTAATAATAAATAATATGAAACAAATATTAATTATTTATTCAATAAAACCAAATATTTTCCCATAAATATATATATAATTTCAATAAAATGCTTATAAAATTGTATTAAACCTCTTAAGAATACATTAAGCTAAATCAGGTATTCACAGGTAAATCCAAAACAGAAATCAGACTATAATTGCTATCAAAACACACTTCACACCTGTTGTTCTATGCTAATTACCAAATGTGTGCAAAACGGGAACACACCTTCCGTACATATTAATTAATATCGACTGTACTAATTAACACCTATTATGATAACTCCTACACTAAAGTAGCGGACAGAGGGTCGGGGATTGTTAGACGACTCAGTAGAGTTACATAACTTGCTCAGCGGCGCTATATTATGTATCTCTCCGCGTAATATAGTTCTTCATTTTGAGAACATAATATACAACATTAAAATATATAATTTATATATAATCACCTTTAAAAAGAACCATATTACACCACGAAGATAATTTAGGTCAAAATAATAGCCCTTGCAAAGGCATTATAGAACCCATTTGTTTACATAATTATCATTATTTATAAAGGGCGCGTCAGGGGTGCGTTCAAGATCTTAGTGCTAGATGGATATTTAAAGTACAGATACGAAATTTGAACAAGAATAGCAGCCACGTAAAGAATATACATTATAAATATTTATGCTACGTTTGAAATCCTGTATAAATATATCCTACTTGGATAACACTTTGCATCACGCGACATGCTGTATATACCGGTATACTAACTGAAGGATGTTCTTTATCTAATCGTAAAGTCTCGTGACACACATTCAATTTTTGCATGCTTTTTCATACATCAGTTATAAATGTAATGATTGTATAATAGCATTTATTTTAACATCTTATGGGTAGACGAGCTGTCTTTCAAAACAACTGGGTATGCAGCATATATTAAACTATGTGTAAGTTTACTAGCAAGTATGGTATTGAATGCAGCCCTGATATATGCGGTCGGTAGAGGGCGTTGAATAAAAGATCGTGAAAATCTGAAGACACCCTATAAATCGCTTGCGCATGCGCGCTTAGCGCTTAAAAATTGAAATATATTTTTTTTTCAATGAACACATGTATGTATAATTAGTTTTAATTATATTATACAATACTAATTTAGTTTTAATCATACACTAAAACATAAATTTGTTTTAATTACACATTACACCAATTGGAAGATCTTTATCTGGACTAGCCATCAAGAACTCTTAATTACCACAAGCAACTATGAGGCCATTTCTTTTTGCCCAACTCCCAAGAGATAGATTAAGATAACAGCTTCATCAAATCTAGAGATGCTCTTAGCTCTTGACAATAAACTCATTAATTTCTCTCTAATTTGACATGGAAGTTTTTGCTACCAAAATTCTTCTTGACCAGTGCTTGATAATTATGCCCATGGGACAAACTGAATTCCTCTCAAAGCATAAACATTTGTTACAGATTGCTGTAAAGTATATAATGAAAAAATAAGTTTTTACTTAATTTAACATTTTTTAATAAGGATACAACTATATTTTTACATTTTTTAGGATTATGAAATTAGAAATTTAAAAGACTTAGTTTTTAAAAAAAAAATCACTTAAATTGAAGGTCACAGTGACCTTGAAATAGGCCGCGACACACCTTCTACTTTAGCTATATACTTTTGCCAAGTTTGAAAGCTCTAGGTCTCATAGTTTTCTAGTAATGAGCCGGACAGGAATTTTCCATATTTGGCTATAGCATCTTTATTAAAGGTCAGAGTGACCTACTTTTTGTGCGCGACACACCTGCTACCCAAGATGTATCAGCACACAAAGTTTGGTAAGTCTAGGCCTAATAGTATTAAAGTTATGAGCCGGACACGAGAAAAGCTAACAGATGGACGGACACGAAGCCTATAACATAATACGTCCCGTCTTAAGACGGGCGTATAATATATATAAAACTAAACCGCTGAATCTTGAGAACAAGATACAGAAGGGTCACAAACCTCAAGTTCCTAATGTTTCTCTTATTTGATTGGTTAAAATTCACACATTAACCTATATAAATACCGGTACTGTGCACAGGGAAATTTTCGTTCCTGTTTTATTTTTGCCCCTTTTCCCTTGTCACAAGGGGGCGAATTTAAAATGGGACGAATTCAAAGAACACAGTATAATTTCTTAAACAGCACTGGACTGGGCGAATTTAAAACAGGACAAAATTGTTACCAAGTGTAAAAGGGTGAAAATAACATGGGACAAAAATAACCCTGCAATGTATACAGTATCTAGATCAATATAAGAGACTATACCACATTTGTAGAGTTTATTTATTTACATGTACATGTATATTAATATGTGGATTAGAAATCAATGAAAATTAAATCTGTAAAAATATAACATTTTTAGATTGTATATTACCTGGAAGTATTCTAGAATATGGCCATAAGGAAAACTAACATTAAGACTCTTGACATCATCTCTTTCTCTCAGATCAGCCCATGGATTCCAGGCCACCGAGGGGAGACCTGGGGGTTTGGTGGGATACTTGGCAAGTTTGATATTCTCTATAGGGTACAATTCTACAAAGGCAGAATAAAATTAACATCTTAAACATAAACTTAGGACTTTTTTCAAACTTAAGACTTTTTTTTTCAAGTCTGACTAAATTTTGTTTTGACAGAATAGTGCACTTTCAACATTCTATTAAGAATCTTTTCAATCATCAATGTTCAAATGTAAATTATTCATAATAACTAATAATAACAAATTATCATTCTTTTCTGTTAAGATAATCTTCATTTTAATTGTTTCTATATACTTAGGAACTCCTCTGGAAATTTGAATGGGATGTGAGGTTTGTGGTACCCAAGAGCCAGAAAGAAAGGTTTGCTCTGATTGGTCCATTTTTGTATGAATTGTACAGCATGCTGTGTGGATTGGATATCGGGTAGAGTCTGTTCTGGCTGTGTGGAGACATTCACTGGACAAACTATATTCATCTGTAGCTTGCCTTGTGGACCAGGGCAGACCTGCATTAAAAAAACAAATATAAAAAAATGAATGTAATAAAGTATATCATCCAAAACAAGAGGCCCATGGGCCACATCGCTCACCTGAGCACTGTGGCTAGGAAAAAGTAGAACTTGGTTTATTATTGAAAAGTAGTCCCATGACAAATCATGACTTTGCTATATCCTTGAAAAGAAGATTTTTAAAGAATTTTCCTATATACTTTTATGTAAAAGTCTGGTCGGCCATTGTGGCCCAGCCCTACCCCTGGGGGTCATGATTTGAACAAACTTGAATCTACACTACCTGAGTATGCTTCCATATAAATATGATCAATTATGGCTTTGCTATTCTTGAGAAGAAGATTTTTAAAGAATTTTCCAATATATTTCTATGTAAAACTTTAGTCGGCCATTGTGGCCCCGCCCTACCCCCAGGGGTCATGATTTGAACAAATTTGAATCTACACTACCCGAGGATGCTTCCATATGAATATGATCAATTATGGCTTTGCTATTCTTGAGAAGAAGATTTTTAAAGAATTTTCCTATATATTACTATGTAAAACCTTGGTCGGCCATTGTGGCCCCGCCCCTACCCCCGGGGGTCACGATTTGAACAAACTCGAATCTACACTACCTGAGGATGCTTCCATATAAATATGATCAATTATGGCTTTGCTATTCTTGAGAACAAGATTTTTAAAGAATTTTCCTATATATTTCTATGTAAAACTTTGGTCGGCCATTGTGGGACCGCCCTACCCCCGGGGGTCATGATTTGAAAAAACTTGAATCTACACTACCTGAGGATGTTTCCCCATAAGTTTCATCTTTCCTGGCACAGTGGTTCTTGAGAAGAAGATTTTTAAAACATACCACCAAATTTTTATTAATTCCCAATTATCTCCCCTTGTATGAGGGCGTGGCCCTTCATTTGAACAAACTTGAATCCCCTTCACCCAAGGATGCTTTGTGGCAAGTTTGGTTGAAATTGGCCCAGCGGTTCTTGAGAAGAAGTCAAAAATGTGAAAAGTTTACAGACAGACAGCTAGACAGACAGACAGACAGATGGACGCTGGACAAAATGTGATCAGAAAAGCTCACTTGAGCCTTCGGCTCAGGTGAGCTAAAAATGATCTAAAATCATATGAAATAGGCTTAAGTTAGTTTCATTCTATAAGAAAAACAAGAGTTTAGAAACATTAGTCAAGCATCTAATTGATAAACCACTCAAAATGAAAAGATCATCAATCTTTAAAATAAATGGTGGGGATAGATTCCTGAGGAAGTTACCTTTTTCATTTTGTACTGTTGTGTGGAGGGTAAATAAGGAGGAACAGTCCAACTGTAAGGGTAATCTGTGGTATGTCCTGAAACTATTCCTGTAAAAGAAATATAAAGATGACTTCCCTCCGAGTTATTGGAAAATCAGAAATCCTCTTTCTATAGTTTGTAATACCTATACTCAGTGAGCACATTGATCTGAATTAAAATCTTGTTAACACCTGGATGAAATATTTTCCCGAAGGATTCTGTATGATATCCATTATCTTTGAAGTACTGAGGTAGAGTTGTGTAATTCCCAGCAGATTTTCTCCAGTAATAATGTACATCCCAGAGTTTTGTCGTGTCTGGACGGCGACTGGTTAGAAACGAAGTCCTGCTAGGTCCACACAGGGCTTGCTGTGAAATAAAAATCAAATAATATCAGTTACCTCTGTCAATTTAGCTAAGATTTTAATTACCTAAAGACTTTGAATTTTGACAAAAACTTATTCAAGTATTTATGAGTGTATTGCTGATAAGCCCAGTGTTCACATTGTAAATGAGGGTCCAGAGGATGTGCATTTTTGTGTTGGTGAAAAAGACCTTGGTTTACTCCCTGATAAGCCTGGAATAGCTTGTGAGAGAGCGCATCTTCAAATTTGATACATTTCCTGAAGTGCTTCTACTTCCTTGCTTAAACATAATTAATCAGTCTTGGTGTTCTTGATAAGATTTTTTAAAAAGATTTTTTTTGCTCATTGTGACCCCACCTACCCCTAGGGATTTGATTTGAACAAACTTGAAATCTACACTACTTGAGGATACTTGAATTTAAATGACAATGGCTTTCCTACTTTTGAGAAGATTTTTCTCGTGTATTCCTTTGTTAATCTTTGAATGCCCTTCTTGGCCCCGTTCTATCCATAGAAATCATGTTAAGAAACATGAATCTACAACTTATTACCAGTGATAAAGATTTTGCAAAAAGTTTCATCTTTTCTGGTTATATGGTTCTAAAGATTTTAAAAAGATATATACCATTCAATTTTTTTCTAATTCTTGATTATCTCCCCTTAAAACAGAGGATCAATCAGAACATCTCTCAGTCTTTTTCCTCATGTTGATAAAAAAGTATTTTCTTTAATTGATGGAGTGATGTTGCGATTGAAAGAGGATGTAGCCTTTTTTATGAATAAACTTTAATTCCTTTTACCCAACGATGTATTGTGACTGGCTAACGCTGGCCAAGTCTGGCTAACACTGACTAAGTAGTTCTGAAGAAAAACATGTGAAAATTTTATCTATACAGAGCATTGTTAAAGATCTAGAGATAGTCAAATTTTCATCAGAAAAGCTCAACTGAGCATTCAGCTCAGTTGAACTAATAAAAGTTTCTCACTGTGTTGCAATTTTTTTTTTATTGGTATGTAATAAACTCTTAACAATTTCCACATAAAATGAAAGCATCTTACTTGAGCAAATGCTTTGGTAAAGACTACAGAGTTCCTGGCTAAGTAATCAATATTAGGCGCCTTTATCAACTGGTTTCCATAACTGCGTAGAATAGGCCGGAAATCATCTAACACAAGGAATAAAATATTTGGTCTTCCTATATATAATGAAAAATGCATTTTTCATAAATTTACTGTGTGAGATAATATAAAACAAGAGGCCCAGGGGCCACATCGCTCACCTGAGCAATTGGCTAGAAAAAAGCACATACCAGATCAGAACTGAAAGTTAACTGAGGGTGGGGAGGGGGGGGGCTTGAATTTTAACCCCCCAGGAGGTCATGATTTGACCAAACTAGAATCTACAATGCCTGAGGATGATTCCCTATAAATATCACTAAAGCATGGCTTTGAAGTACTTGAAAAGAAGATTTTAAAACGTTTCCCTATATATTCCTATCTAAAACTTTTATCGGCCATTTGGCCCAACCCTACCCCCGGGGGTCATGATTTGAACAAACTTGAATCTACACTACCTGAGAATGATTCCACATGAGTTTCATCTTTCCTGGCCCAGTGGTTCTTGAGAAGATTTAAAAAAATTTTTCTTATATCTTCCTATGTAAAAATTTGATCGACCATATTGGCCCCACCCTACCCCCAGGGGTCATGATTTGAACAAATTTGAATTTACACTACCTGAGGATGATTCGATCCACATGTGTTTCCTGCCCCAGTGGTTCTTGAGAAGAAGATTTTTTAAAAATGCCATTAATTTTTCTCTAATTCATAATTATCTCCCCTTGGAAAAGGGTGTGGCCCTTCATTTGAACAAACTTAAATTCCCTTTACCCAAGGATACTTTGTGGCAAGTTTGGTTGAAATTGACCCAGTGGTTCTTGAGAAGAAGATGAAAATGTAAAAAGTTTACAACAACGACAACGACGACTACAACAATGATGACAACGACAGACAACGGACAAATTTTGATCAGAAAAGCTCACTTGAGCCTTTGGCTCAGGTGAGCTAAAAACTAAAACTATAATCTAAAACAATTTCAAAATATATTCATTTATATGCATTTTTTCTGACCTTGACCTTTAGGATTTTATTTTGGATGAAAATGAGTGTTAAACAAAGACAGAATGTAATTTTGCATTTATGACCTTGACCTTTAATCTACTGATCTCATTGCAAATCTTAGGCTTCTTTGAAATATCACACAGAAACAAAATAAGGGGACGACCATTTGATCCTGAGGGGGGGGGGCTGGCAAATTTTTTTGAGACGGATTATTTATTTTCATGTCTATCGAGGACAGATTATTTATTTTCAAGATTATCAAGGACAGATTATTTATTTTCTTCTATGTCTTACTGTACCTTGATCAATTGGATCTAAAAGACTAATCATTTATATACCACATTCGGATACAGGATTTGGGGAGGGGAAAGATATAACTTTGTTTAAGCAAGGGGTCTGGGGCCGCCGTAAGGGCCCTAGTGGGTCCTGGGCGAAGCCCTGGTAGAGGCCAAGGGAGTACACCCCCCGAAGCTCTTGGGGTATCGTGTATTTTGGGAGTAAAACCAGGCACTATTATAGTGGTATTGGTTATTATGAACCAAAGTATGACATAATTAATACTGGTTATACCGTACTTTGAATGAAGTAAGTTCAAGGAGCAAAGCCACCTGAAGCTCTTGGGTTTTTCAATATGTATAAGAGTAAAACTTTTGTAGGAATTGGTTAGATGTGTACCAAAGTATGGCATTATTAACTTAAGTCATATCATAATTTGAATGAAAAAGGCCCAGGGGGCGAAGCCCCCTGAAGCTCTTGGGTTTTTGTGTATTTTTAAGAGTAAAACTAGGCACAAAAATATTGGTATTGTTTCAAAGTATGGCATTATTATTATTATTCGTATGATACTTCTGAAATTTTAAATTTTAAGGGAGGGTCATATCATAATTTGAATGAAAAGGGCCCAGGGGGCGAAGCCCCCTGAAGCTCTTGGGTTTTTGTGTATTTTTAAGAGAAAAACTAGGCACAAAAATATTGGTATTGTTTCAAAGTATGGCATTATTAATATTATTCGTATGATACTTCTGAAATTTTAAGGGAGGGTCTCGGGTCGTACACATGTACGTCCCCCTTAAATCCGCCAGTGTATATTTTGTATTAATTTATCTGGAAAGTATAATTATTCGACAAGAAAATTTATCTTTTGTGGTGTATAAGAATTGGTTTGTATTTAAAGTTATTCATCACACCTACTAAGTGCACATTGTCATGTTGATAAACTGACTTAAGTATCCAGTCTGGTAATCTGATTTTAAATACTATTTGGTTCTAAAATGGCGAGCTAAGCGAGCCAAAAAAATTTTTGAATTGAAGACTTTTGAGATTAAATTACACGTAAATAAAAAAGATATTTTTACAATATTATAATTATCAGAAGTCAAGGTCAGATTATTTATTTTCTCTGTAGTGGAGGACAGATTATTTATTTTCAACATTTTCAGGGACAGATTATTTATTTCCAAAATCTGCCAGCCCCCCCCCCCCCCCCCCTCAGAATCAAATGGTCGTCCCCTAAACCTGCAGCTAGACGGACAGACAGACAGACCCAAATTACCACCCCCTCCTACTTCCATTGAAAGATGGTGGACAAAATACTACAGTCGCATATAGCAATAATCAAGATACAACAATAACTGCAATTCATTAAACAAAATACAGGCCCAATTAATGTACGTAACTTAATTTATGCACATTCTATATTAATTATATTCTATATTAAACATGTTAACATCCAGTGCCTGTGTAAACAACACAACATACCACAACATATTATTTGACTAGTCATCCAATATAAAATCATGAAATTCCAGAGGAATGTAACAGTCCGTTGTCTGCACTGGATAAACAGCGACAACATTCTGTTATAAAGCTGTTCTTCGTGGTTTTGGCCTTGATTCTCATCTGACAATTCGAGATGTCATCATAATTGTCTTCGTGAAAAATTCAGAAGTGATTATGAGTTCATTTCTTTTAAGTATTTCCGTTGATGGTTCTCATTTCTCTGCTCCATTTTGCACAAAATATAGACCTTGAGTACATGCAGTCTACTTTCATTTTGAAAGGTAACTTGGACATGTTGATCAAAGTACTAAAGGTACTGAGAGTCAATAGTACAACTGTGCATCGAAACGTAAATTAAAAAATAATTTTTTACGTCCCCGAAAAAACGAAGTTTCGAGGGGTATAAGTTTTTGTTGTATCCGTCTGTCTGTCTGTCCACAAAAACCTTGACCTTGCCAATAACTTTTGAGTGGGTGGGGATATGGCTTTCATACTTCACGTGTGTAGCATAGCAGAATTTTGTATATATGACTTTAAATTGTGTTTTTAATTTTTATGCACTTATAATTATGAAATATAGGTAGGTAAATAAAAGTTTTACAAATATATAAAATTACAAAGTTATTAAAAGTGTATATGTGTTGATTTATTTTATAATTTTGTTGAATTAATTATTTTCCCGCCAAAACTCTATTGAGCGATTGGTTTAGTAATATCACATGACTAGTGACCATAGACAGGTTTTTTAATCTATTGGGGGTGTTGGTCACTTTTGTCCAGTGCTGTGGTACCAGCAGGTAGTGTCTATAATTATGTTCCCCAAACGAAGTTGGGGAACATATTGTTTTTACTCTGTTTCTTATTAAGTCTTCCGTTCACAACGGAAGACTTATAGTGATTGTATTGTTTCTTTTTAAGTCTTCCGTTCACAACGGAAGACTTATAGTGTTTGTATTGTTTCTTTTTATTATTATTATTATTATTATTATTATTCCTCCCAAATTTTGTGAGCGCGATTACTCAGAGATGACTGGATAGATTTTCACAATTTTTCTCATGTAAGTAGGGTGATATACGAAGTTTATATAAAATTCCGTTTTTTGAAATATTCACTTCCGGTCCGAAGTTATGGCCGATTTTCGAATTTTAAAATGGACTTTTGTCCGGCAGTTTTCTCGGAAACGGTTTGAGGTAAAGATATGAAATTTACAGGAGTATTAGATCATGATATTCTATTTGTTTTGAAGTTGTTTTCGTGTGTTTCCAGTACTTCCTGTCCGAACCGGAAGTGAATTTGTTTTTGGTCAATT
>NW_026920943.1:0-18262 GCF_032062105.1 Saccostrea cuccullata | reverse complement strand
ATGCTTGCTTTAAACCCAGCATTAATTTGGATTCAAAGCTTACATGGAAGTCACTAGAGGGTGCAGAAGTAGGACATTTTCCCGAACCACAATTATCATATTTGAGATATTTTTCTCTTCGGAAGAGCACAAGCTTGCCTATCTGAGATTTTTTAAAACCATAAATTGCAAATGATACTACTTAATAGAATATATGAACTTGGTAGATAGGCAAGCCTGTGCTCTATGTTTTCCGAAACAAAATGCGCTGTAAAATTGATGAAAAATTGCATAAAAATTAGAAAATTTGAAAATTGACCTATTTTCTGACCCCTCTGTGACCTCTATTCCAAAACTTAGAACCAATACTCATTCTATGGCAGGGGTGACAACAGGTTCTTATGGATTAACTATTGCATCATTCTGAAAGACACCCAAAATCAGAGGCCAAAAAGGGTCTTACCCTATCTTGCCCTTTACAAACTAATGGTAACTCAAGGAAGTCAAGTTTCCTTTGTAGGTATAATAGAATACTCGAAATTACATCCCGAGGAAATATCCACGAAAATTGGCTCCCATGAATTTTAACTTGAGAATTCCGTAGTATTATTGTGGTGGAAAATCAATTTCACCACACTTTCTGAAGTAAGAACACTTCCAAGTTAGGCATGTTTTGCCTGCCATCGAATAGTATGTGGAGTATTAGTAACTGTAGATGTTGCATTTATTTCAAGGTCCAAAAATTCCAACCAATGAAGAGCTTGCATTCTTGCTCGAAGATAGAGCTTTTGCAGATTATTTCAACGTATTTCTTACTTTACCGGTAAGTAATAAAATTGCAACGAATGAAGTAAACCGTCTCATTTGATTACTATAGGAAATTATTTTATTTCGGTCAGACACACTAACCAAATATTTTACCTTTCATTCCTGCAGGTATTCGGTCAGCAGATATTCTACAATTTTATTGAGAAAGGATTTGTGTTCGAACCTCCCATAAAAAAGAAAAAGAACGTATGTATTGATACAATTTAAAGTTAAGAATTGTCTTACACCGTATCAATATTGTTTAAAATAATTATATAATGTAAGTTTATTACCGGAAAAAAAAATATTCAAGTACTCTTCAAAAATTTGAAAGATTTCACTTGAAACATGAAAATTTTATTTTTGTTTACAGAATTACACAGTTACCTATCTATATGTGTCATTCTTGTTCTTTTGAAGACACGTGAACTATAATCTAAACATGGTTTACAATATATATATATATATATACATGTATATATATATATATATATATATATATATATAAACTGATTAACTGTCGCAGCACGTGGACCGGCGATGCGTGTACACTTTCCTGACCCAGGAGAGGTACCCCCTCTTTGAAAACACCAGCCTTTTTCATGAGTACCTCCTCTGCTGCCGTCTCCGAGATGTGGAGGTGGATTTTCAATCCAGAACTTTTAAAGGTAGATTATTATTTTTTAGCACTTGAGTGTCTGGTATCATACATGTATTTAATTTAAAAAAAAACACCTCTGAAAAATAGTACCATCTCAACATAAGCTGCAACACATAATCCAGTAACACATTTTATCTGTTTGTTTCTTTGCTTCACGTGGATTGGAGAAGTGTTCACTCATATTGAGAAGCATCACTTGCCGATGGACAGGAGGAAGGCCCTTGATTCTTCAAGCTATTGGGCAATAAGGAATCTTTTTTCGTGTCAATTTACTCAGACTAGGAACTCGATTACTAGGAACTCGATTTTATAGTACAATGTAGTAGTTTCATCCGAAGGAGATGTTTTTAAGTCCAACAACAGATTCGGGCCCGTAACCTTGTGATTAACTTACTCTGCATTAACTTTAAATGCAGTTAAGATTTACCAAGTCATTTTTCTTTTGTCAGAGGAATCGGAGAAAAAAACCGTCTTTGCTCGCAATGTTCTCGGACACGTGCGCGGCATGCAGATGTTTCGGGAATACATCAGAGGGACAGCTGGTGAGAATGTGTTCAGATGCTGGATTGACATCGAGAAGTGGAAACGATCAGAAGGAACCGAACTCCAAAAGACGGAGATGGCGCACAACATCAAAATCACCTACCTGTCCGAAGGATCTGTCTGTGACCTCAGGACGAGAGGAAAGAGACTCGTATTTGAAGGTACATTAACGTCTCTATTAAAACTTCGCCACAGGTATCGTTTTAAAATTGAAATATTGTGGACGATTTGAGAAAGACATTTATCAATTATTAACTTTTCATATTTGAAGGCAAAATGGATTTTGAACTGATACCTGAAAAAGAGATATACGATGAAATCTTGGAGGCGGTTTGTCAGATGGATGTCCTGTATACAGTTGAACCCCGGGATGCATTCGAAAATCTCCAGAGAATTCTTCTCTCGGCATTAAGACGTTACTGGGTTCCACGATACTTCATTCATCTCTACCACATCGGTACTCCTCAGACGATCGCCTTCTTAATGCGAGAAACACCTTTTGATGTGGGTACAGTAGCACAGCAACGGAAACTTCGCTGTCGTATCATGTTTCCTCGCGTCTACAGTGCGTCGAGGTCAAGTCCAGGGTCGCCAACCACCCCTGTGTTTCTGTCGTGTGATGCAGACAAATTCCCAGAGTCTGCATACAGTTTGACGTCATCAGATATGCGTACGCAAACCCCAGATGATGTTGAATTTGACACTCTATCCCCTGACAGAAATATTGAACCCTTGGAACTCTTGTCACTTTGGAGCGGTAATGTCCTGTTCATGTTTTTATCAATCTTTAATTTCCACGATTTAAAAAGAAAAATCTTAAAATATACCAAAAGAATACCACTATTTCTTGCGTTATACGCCATATTGTAAAAGTGTAAAAAAGATTTTAAGAAAAATCTTAAAATATACCAAAAGAATACCACTATTTCTTGTGTTATACGCCATATTGTTTGCAATACTCGGTTGCATGAGAGTATTTTTTGTGCAATTTCAGGGCAAGGGTACTCGACGCAAAGATATAGTGTGAAAAGTGGTGGCATGAGTGGAGGCAAAAGAAACGAGACCGACGATACCTATGGTCTGAAGGAGCTAGAAGCTTGGGAGAAGGCAGAGTCCTCACGTTTACTGAGGGGGTCCCCAATGCTTTACGTTATCCCACTACCCGTAAACTCCTACGTCAAAGGACGCCGGCGGTTAAAGTTTGAGTGCGCTACTCTGGACAAAAACAGTAAACTTATGGCCGCCCTTGCGTCTGATGCACTGGCTGGCTCCCCATACAGCCAGTTCTTGAAGAAAAGCCAGATGCTTTTGGATTCCCGAATGTTTGAGTTCTGGAGTGACGTGCGTCGCTATATAGACGCAGATGAGACCTATCTGGATCCATACGGCATTCCTGTTAAGCGGAAAATAGCGAGGAGAATTACTGATAAATATCTCATATTTAACAACGATCTGGAGTATGACATTTTCTCGGATCAGTTGAAAATGACTCTTTTTCAAAGTATGAGTTCCCGAGACGACATTTCCTTGATTTCAAACACCCAAAGCATTATTTCACATGTAAGAATAGCAGCTAGAAATTACATGCATTTGGCAAAATTAAGAAAAATGACTTCACCTCTCATTCTGTTGAAGAAAATAATCTTCAGTTTAAGAATTTTGAATTCAAACTGTTGACTACAAGATTATCTTTTGACAGGCTCTGGGGGAATCCTGGCGACAATATTCAAGAGAAGAAAGAACATCATTTAGAATGAAAGTAGTGAGTAGCCTTCGACTGCGGGGTGTTTTAATGGTTTATTCAATATTTTTTAAGGGGATGGGGTAGGTAAAACCACTAAAATGAAAAGTTCTATTTTTCTGCAGTGTAGTTCAAAGATGTTTGACAGAAACATTATAGAGATTCCGCCCGGTTCAGCCTCCTCGCGCGGGCAGTCAGACCCACTGTTCTTCATCAACACTAACGTGCAGAGTCCCACAGGGCAGGCGATCCAGGGTACGGACGAAACCCCCGTCCTCAGTACGTCACCGGTGGACACGAATTCGCCGTACAGTCGCCTGACGACAGACCTGATGAATCTTACCATCACAGAGGAGCATTCCTTGAAGTCTATGGAATACGCCGTACTATGTGCTGAATATGGTCGTTGTGGAATGTTCCCACAAACTCCCGCCAAAATTGATGATCTAACAGACGTACTGTACAGTGACTATGGAAGCCTGCATATAAAGAGAGAACCAGCCAAACGACATGGTCAGTGAGAACATGATCTTAAACCGAATATCCCGTCTTTACAAATTTTGATTACCGTTGCCTAATAATAAGATGTTATTTCACTTTCCAGAATTTCTTCACAATCTTCTTCACAAACCAAAGATCAACATCGAGACTATACAGGTGTCGCGTCGTGTCATACTGGACACACCGGAAGTGACCGCTCTGGAGAAGGTTCACTACCGGTCTCGTCTCCAACGACTTGTGCTCCGTCGGCGAGGAATTCTTATAGAGCGACCGACCAGACCAAGGTCTGATATATATCAAATTACGCAAGGAGTAAACTTAAGTTTCTTTCAATAAATTTTTGTTTCTTCTTTTTTTTAGTTACAGGTTGACTTAAAACCATTCCTTTTCTCTACCACATGTTCTTAATTTTAAAAAATATATACCACAATGTAAGGTAAAATGAAAAAGTAAAATGTCGCTTGCATTTTCCCTAGAAATTTAATGGAGGTCTTGCAATCCCCGGTCCATTACGAGTTCTTTAAGAGGTTCATGATGGGGAACAAGACCGTCCACCCTCTGTTGTTCTGGAAGTACGTGGAGGATCTGAAAGAGGCCCAGTCTGCCAGACACCGGAATCACCTCATCTCCGTCATATACAGGAAATTCTTCAGCAAAAGCGCTAAGCAAGGTCCGTCTTCTCTTTGTTTTCATATGATTGTTGCAAGACAGCTTTTGTTTACCTTATTTGAAGAATATGGTAAACAATGCAAGATTCCAAAAGTTCTCTTAGGTTTAGGTTACTTGCTGAACAGTAAATTCTATAACGTTTAGGTTACTTGCTAGACTGTAAATGCTCTCATGTTAAGATTATTTGTTTGACTGTAAATTCTCTTATGTTTAGGTTACTTGCTGGACTGGAAATTCTCTTAGGTGGACATTAAATTCTCCAACGTTTAGGTTACTTAATAATTGGTAAATTCTCTTACGTTTAGGTTTCTTTTTTCTTGCGTTTACGCTACTTGTTAAGACTGTAAATTCTCAAACGTTTAGGCTACTTCTTAGACTGTAAATTCTCAAACGTTTAGGCTACTTCTTAGACTGTAAATTCTCAAACGTTTAGGCTACTTCTTAGACTGTAAATTCTCAAACGTTTAGGCTACTTATTGGACTGTAAATTCTCAAACGTTTAGGCTACTTGTTGAACTGTAAATTCTCAAACGTTTATGTTACTTGTTGAACTGTAAATTCTCAAACGTTTAGGCTACTTGTTGGACTGTAAATTCTCAAACGTTTAGGCTACTTCTTAGACTGTAAATTCTCAAACGTTTAGGCTACTTCTTAGACTTTAAATTCTCAAACGTTTAGGCTACTTCTTAGACTGTAAATTCTCAAACGTTTAGGCTACTTCTTAGACTGTAAATTCTCAAACGTTTAGGCTACTTGTTGGACTGTAAATTCTCAAACGTGTAGGCTACTTCTTAGACTGCAAATTCTCAAACGTTTATGTTACTTGTTAGACTGTAAATTCTAAAACGTTTATGTTACTTGTTGAACTGTAAATTCTCAAACGTTTAGACTACTTGTTGGACTGTAAATTCTCAAACGTGTAGGTTACTTCTTAGACTGTAAATTCTCAAACGTTTATGTTACTTGTTGAACTGTAAATTCTCAAACGTTTATGTTACTTGTTGGACTGTAAATTCTCAAACGTTTATGTTACTTGATGAACTGTAAATTCTCAAACGTTTAGGCTACTTCTTAGACTGTAAATTCTCAAACGTTTATGTTACTTGTTGAACTGTAAATTCTCAAACGTTTAGGCTACTTGTTAGACCGCAAATTCTCTTACGTTAGGTTATTTTTTGGACTATAAATTTTCTTATTATATGTTTAGATAAATTTTTGGACTGTTAATTATCTTACGTTAAGGTTACTTTTGGGATTTTGAATTCTCTTATGTTAAGTTACCTGTTGGACTGTTATTCTCTGATGATTAGGTTACTTGTTGGACTGTTGATTCTCTTGTTTGTATTACCTGTTGGACTGTTAATTCCCTTACGTTTAGGTTACCTGTTGGACTGTAGTGACGACATCATCCGTCAGATTCCTACCATGGAGAGAATTCCAACCAGTGTCCTTATCTGTGCCCAGGCCAGCGTCTTCCGCGCCATGGAGAGAAAATGGTAAAACAGGGGGTCAACTTACAACCCCATTTCATTTAAGAAAATAAAATCACAGTCAAAGTTTTCTTTCAGTATACATGTGCACATACCTACATGTATAAAAATAAACAAATGTCCAATTATTTATTTGATGACCCCCGGTTTAAGATTGCTTGCTGTCTAACCTGCGTAGGTTCCCCCGATATATGGAGACATACCCAGTTGACGCGGATTACCCACCTCCGGAGCATACAGAGACTAGCTTAGTGCCATCGCCAACATTTGCTGATCTCACTGAAGAGCTGGTCATCAACAAAGAGGCTCTAGCCAATAAAAAGAAATCGCCGAAGAAACGGAAAACGGTAATTACGCAAGACAACGTAAAGCATTGCTGTGTTTTCCATCTAATTTAACCTTACAGATTTGGGTTCCTTCCTTATGTTTTGAGTGTCAATCAATCAATCAGAGGAGGAGGAATCACACTGTCGCACAGTCAACTAGATGCGAACCTTCCTAAATCTGTCAAAGACCTTATGTCATACCTAATACGCAAGTTTCATTGCGATGCTCTTCAAGTATGATTGTGAGCATTGACAGTGTCAAAACAATTCTTCCAAGCAAATCAAAAATGTAGGTAGAGGGCATTTTGGAAGAATTTTCAGCATTTATTTTTTCAGCATAACACCATTGATCAACTAAAAAAAAAGCAGATACAGATGTACATAAAATATGATTGCAGTTGGGTCAAACGTTAGGTGGAAATGCAGTTTAAAAAATTTATTGATAAATATTATACCATGTATATAGTAAATGTTTTAATGTTTTATGCAGTTACATTTATGGCATGGATTTGTACATCTGATTATGGACTTCATGGATGCCCTAAGGGACGAGTACGAATTCAAACTCCTGGAGCTCTACCTCCGCAACGAACAGGAGAAGGACACCAAGCAAAAAAGTACCAAGACCTCCTAATAAGTTACCTACATATGAATCGACATGATTAGAAATATTTTATTTCATATTTTTGTGTAAATGACAGTTATGCTGTAGAGGATTTACGTTGGTTTTATATTTCCAGAGATGGCCGAGAAGTCGATGCTGACGTCCAGCACTATAGCATCCTTCCAGACGCGGGTCGTTCTACGGAATCGGCTCGTTATCGTCAACAAACTAGTGGCGGATCTAAACTTCTGGAACGAAGTGCAAAAGTACTAAACAAGTTTTTTTTATCACAACAATATTTTATTGAGCTCAATTCAAATAAAATTTGAGGGAAATGTAAATGTACACTTTACACGTTAACGTTTCTTTTAATTCATCCAAAGTTCGTTGACTGACAGTGTTTTGATGCTTTACGACCTGAGTGAGGGGAGACTTTCGTTTATAAAACAGCCTATTTAACTTTGTTACTTGTCACGAAAAAAGTGTTTAAGGGCAATGTAATCTGTCATACCAGTGTACTTCAAAACTTAAACATCGGGAATTAACCTTGTCAACAGAGTTATCTTGTCAACAATCACTGTTCTGTGTATTACAAAAATAAATCAATCATATAAATTATTAACAAGATTATCTTATTGTAATAAAAGGTTCAAAAAGCATATTGATGAGATAAGTACCCGAGATAACATAACCAAAGAAGACGTGGAGTTTCTGCAGCTGAAGGCCAAGTCTATCATAGACTGTTATCTGATATCGGAGGTTTTACCGCGAGTACAGGTTAGCGACATCTACATGTACAACATGCTTTTACAAATAGAAACACATGTACAAAATAAGATTAATGCTATCTGAAATATAATACACTGCATCTACACACTTCTTTCACAAAACACGTCTTGCTAAAATGAGTCGATATATATATACTATAGGTAAACATTCCGAGTGACCTGGCGACAAGCATTGCAGTTTCTCTCACCCAGTCGGGACCAACCAGAGGGCTGTTTCACGACGCCATGATTCTGATTTTCCCCCTTCTCTATTACTTCTGGAGAAGGTTGGTAAATTTTCTGTGATTTTAAGTAAGAATCGGAGAGCACTTGGTCGTCCATTATTGAGTATACCATTTAACATCTAATTTTTTTAAGGTTTCGGGATGAATGGTTAAAGGGTCATGATCCCAAAGATTTTTACTTTCGCCTTAAGGAGAAAATGACAGTTCCATGGGTTTCATCTACTCCTCATAAAGATCAAAGTGGTCCGAATTACCTAAATGTCCGAGAATCACAATGCCAAATGATGGCAGTGCATCTTCACGGTAAAGTTATTTTTCAACCCACCCCCCCCTTCCTGGGTAAGGCTGAAATTTGGTTACTGTTACAGTTGTGCTCTAACCTCCCTCCCCTTTTTGACAAGGTCGACAGTTTAACTAATTTCTGTCCTTATTTTTTTTTCATTATAGAAGACGAACCTTTTCGAATAAATTTTTCCATAATGGGAGGAATTCGCTACATGTTCACTAACAGACCAGCTACAAAAGGTGTAACCGTGCCAACAGTTGAACAGAACGCAAGGAGACAGCAGCAGATGCGACGGTCCCGCAGGGATAGCGTTAACCGCGTACATAAAACACACACTGAAGAAACTGCTCACGGCGAACGCAGACTCTCAAAGGTCGATATGAGGAAGAAAAGTAAAATTATCCTTGAAGATGAAGAGAGTGTTCGAAACTTGGACGAAGGTGATGCAGAGGTGAAATCTGAGAAAAGTCAGGAAATACAAAAGGCTGAGGGATCGACAGAGTCGTCTGCTACCACACTCTCTCCGCGGCGCAGACGACAGTCCACAGCACCCATAGTACAGCGGGAAAAAGCCTTCAGACTAAGTCAGCTTGTAGAGGAACTGAATACAGAGAGTGATAGGCCTATAGCCCAACGTTTACGCACACTGGATCAAGTCGTGCGGGCTGCTCTTACAACACAAACCCGGTCTCAGTTTACAGACGACAGTCCAGGCTCTGTTACATCTTTACTGATTTAAATCTAGATTGTAAATTAGATTAAAACTGGTGCCTATGTACCGGGTATTTGAAAGTTTTATTTTTTTAAAAGATAAATTCTGATATTGGGAACAACAGACGGTTTCCATAATTTTGGGACACATTCTATGCATATTTAATAAATTATGAGATTTAACAGTCACACAGTGGATATCTAAAAACGTCAAAAATCAATAATTATATTTTTAAAAAAAGTTCAATTAGTTCCTCCCACACACACTCATAGCCATGATCATTGACCTTATTTCTTGCTCCTAAAATTGACAAACTTGTCCACAACAAATAAAAGTATAGAGCCATTATTACTCTTTCCCTCCATGTACAGATAATCCATGAACACATTTATAATTTTTTGACTCTAAACTTACTCATTACACACATATCACATGCTGTACTCACTGCATAACCAATAATGGAATTCTTTCCTCTGTCATTTGAGCTTTTCAGTCTATGTAATACTGTCATGAGTAGATATCACACTTTCATTTTCCTCTCAGTCTCTTGTAACACAAGCATACATGTAACCACTTATCACATATTAACACAGATTTTCAACATCCCCTGGTGACTATGCTTCTCCCTTGGCCATTCTAGCTCGGTATTCTCTCATCTTCATTTTGTCATTTTCCATGCTTTCTATTCTACGATTTATTCTCTGATATGAAAAAAAAAATTATTGAAAATATTTTTTTAGTTTAGCACATGGGAAAAAAAAAATTGTAACTGCCCACCACCAACTACTAGTCAGCAAATATACATTGATGATGTATGATAAAATCATATTATCCAAATTTGATACTTTTTGATTCAGTTTTCTAATACGTAGCTAAATGATATGCACCTACTGTGTAGATTTATATATATAGGATCTCCCATGATTTGTAGTTGGATGTAATTTTATCCAACAAGTTGTGTGCATTTTTTTTTTTATTCCCGAGCCTTGGTGAGGGGATAAAAACACAAGCTCGATAAAAGTCATATCCAACTACAAATCATGGGAGTTTTTTTTTATCCCATGTTTAATACTTCACAGCCAAATTTTTACACTGTTTTTATATAGGACTCCACTTTATTTTACTTCATCACGCTTATGCAAAAAATCACAACTGCACTTAACTGTGGGATATCAAAAAAAATCTAATGTGTCATATCTATGGGATACAGTGGTAAACATTGGATTAAATTTAACTTTACAAACAAAAAAAACATATCAATATTGAACATTACCTCCTTCCTCAAACATTTCTGTACTTCTGAAAACAAAGGATCACAGTAACCAACATATTTCAGGACACCATGCTGCAAGAAAAGAAAATACACTGGAATTAAATTAAATGCACACCGTCACACATATAAATGGCATACCCTGGTTATTTTGACAAAGGGGTTAATTTATCTAGATTGACTGGCATTGTACAAAGGTAGGCAAGTAAAATTTTATACCTTTTCTGTCAGTGACCTTGATTTGAAATTGCCAGTATGACCTTGAATCAAGATCATTACACACAAGGTCATCAATTTTTGTAATGAAGATTATAACAAAGTTATTAAGGCCAAAAAAAATTAATGAATAGTATCTCAGGCACCGCCTCATCAGTTCAAAAATGGCAGCACTGATCAATTTTATTGACGTATTTGTCACAAGTGACATTGTGTCAATGTTTTATATTAGCTTATTGTACAGGTATTGGTAAGAGTTATCGTTTATTTCATTTACGCACTATTGGTCACTGAGTTGTACTTGTTGCTATTTTTATCAACGTATACTCGTCGAACCCGTTTGAGTAGTTTGGTCAGTTATTTATACTGGGTGTTGGCTAGTGTTTGTCAGAAGAGGTCTGGACGTCGTGAGTTATACTTTACCCATGCTTAGTGATCTTGGGTGTGCCTTTATATAACCCATGCTGTGTGAACTTGGGTGTGTTCTAGCTGTTTCCCCTGCTCTGTGATCTTGGGATTCAGGGATGTTTTGTAGCGGCGTTGAGAGCAAGACCTGGGGGCCGACAGTATAATTTTAATGTGTAAAATGCCACAGCTCAGTAAGTTTTTATACTTTACAATATTTTTGTTATTAGCTTTAAAGAGCAATATTCGATGTAAAACGGTTAGCAATATAGCGAGAATGTATATATTTACGCTCTAATTCATTTACTTGTTAAACGGCAAAAATACATGTTTTCTTTTGTTATTTGTTTGTAAAATCTAGTATATTGAACAGATATGTATTTTGAATATTTGATTAGAAAACCCTATGAAAATTGTAGGTGACCAAAATTGTATATTAGCTTTATTTGGACGGGAGGATTTATTTACGTGGTAAGGCTACTTGGATATGGTGGACCGGACGGGACACTATGGTGGACCACAGGGACAATATGGTGGACCATGGACGTGGTGTGGAGTGTGAATTTGTCCAGTGATGACCATGATTGAACTTTTGGCCGGTTTCATGTTTATTGTACATATGTAGATAAATTTATTGTTAATTTTTATAAATCTTGTTGTTTCTTGGTACACAGGAGGTCTTCCAAAATATTATTTATTTTGGTTAGTAAATTCTATAAAGAATCCATCACAACTTGAGGTCAGTTGTGACATTTTTGGTGGCAGCGGTGGGATAGACTTCCTGTTACCAAGTATACCTGCATTATTTTCACGGTTTGTAGAAAAGGCTTTAGTTGAAAAAGATTTCTATTGTTTGAATTATTTTTTTCGCAGGTTTTGTACAAAATATTTTTGTTCATATGCATTTTGTCATTTTCTTATTTTCACATTTGTTGTTTGTTGTTGCGTTGCATATTGTAACCATGGAGTATTTACAATTAGGAGAAAAGTTAGGTTTGCAAGGAACTGAGTTACAAGAGTTTGTTGACAGAAAAGAGAGAGAATATTTTGAAAGGGCGGAAAGGGCAGCAGAGAGAGAAGCGAGAAAGATTGAGAGCGAAATTGAATTAGAAAAACTTAAGAAAGAAACTGAATTACAAAAATTAAAAGCTGGAGAACTAGCTGTAGGTCCACTGGGTCTTGCTTCTCAATCGCTTGCTAAGTTGCCAAAGTTACCTCCATTTGATGAATCTAAAGATTGTATTGATTCATATTTACAGAGATTCGAAAGGTTTGCTTCATGTGCTAAGTGGGAACAGTCTTCATGGGCGATTAATCTTAGTGCTCTCCTGAAAGGTAAAGCTCTTGAGGTTTATTCTAGACTTCCAGTTTCAGAGGCTTTGAATTATGGGTCCTTGAAGCAATCGTTGTTAAGGCGTTTTCAACTAACGGAAGAAGGGTTTCGTGTCAAATTCCGTTCCAGCAGACCAGAACAGGGTGAGAATCCTTCACAATTCTTTGCTAGGCTGAACAATTATGTAGAGAAATGGTTGTCTTTAGCAGATAGTCCTAAAACATATGACGGTCTTAAAGATTTGTGTTTAAGAGAACAGTTTTTAAACAGTTGTAGTAAGCAGTTGGGAATGTATCTCAAAGAAAGACATCCGAAAAATGTAGAAGAAATGTCAAATCTCGCAGACCAATTTATTGAAGCTCATGGTTATACTTCATTCACTAAAGACTTTCAAGTTTTTCAGAAGCAACCATCAAGCACTTCTAGCGTTCAGAGTAACAGCAGTGGATCCATTCAAAAGCAACAGATGTACCAAGGATCACTACAGCAAAAAGGTGAAAGAAAATGTTACATATGTGGGAAAAGTGGACATTTGGCAAGAAACTGTTTCTCCAAGCAGAAGATTCCTCGAGCAGTACCTACTTCACACAATACTCAAAAGGCTGCAATGTTACAGAGTCAACATAACTGTGAGTTGAATTGCATAAAATCTAATGACAATTCTAGTTCCAACTTACAGAATTCTGCTGAAGTCAGGATGGACAACGCAATATCGCATCAAAATCAGCCTCACATAGGATCAGCATGCATTCCCCAACATAAACTGTTGCAGTGTTGTGTCACAGATGGACTTGTTAAACTTGCATGTGGACACGTATTACCTGTTATTGGAGGTGTCTGTAAGGTTTGTGAAAAGATGCCCGTTGCTATGGGTTATGTTGGTGAGAACTTTGTTAAAGTGTTAAGAGACTCAGGTTGTAGTGGTGTTGTTGTGAAGAGAGACTTGGTTACAGATGATCAGCTGACTGGACAAGTGCAGAGATGTGTTCTGATAGACGGCACAGTTCGTACAGTAGAGGAGGCTTCCATCTATGTCGACACTCCCTATTTCACAGGTAATATCAATGCTCTATGTATGAAAGAACCTGTTTATGATCTTATTATAGGTAACATCGATGGTGCTAGAAATCAGACGGATCCTGATCCACAGTGGTGTAGAAAGGACGAAAGAGAAGAGTGTAGTCAATTTCTTCAAGCAGTACAGACAAGAAATCAAAAGAAAAAAGAAGACAAAGGTATGAAAAAGCTAAATGTTACAGATTTAGTGGATACTGATATGACAATTGATCAGATGAAGCAACTGCAGATGGACGATTCTTCCCTGAAAGTGTATCGTGAGCATGCAGCGACTGGCAGAAAGAAGAACATAGGTGAAAATATAGAGACATGGTTTAGTGTTGAAAGAGGACTGTTGTACAGACATTATCATTCAAAAAAGGTTAGTGATCAAAAACTGTATAAACAACTTGTTGTTCCAGAACCTTTGCGACAGAAAGTTATGAAGATTGCGCACGACAGTATCCTAGGCGGACATCTTGGTACAAAGAAGACTCTAGACCGCATCATGTCGAATTTCTATTGGCCTGGAATCCAGGGTGACGTGACGAGATATTGCCAATCATGTGACATATGCCAAAGAACATTTCCTAAGGGCAAAGTGACGAAGATTCCGTTGGAGAAAATGCCACTTATTGATACACCATTTGAACGGGTAGCCGTAGATTTGGTAGGTCCGCTTTCTCCAATTACTGACAAAGGCAATAGATACATTTTGACTGTTGTAGATTACAGTACTAGGTATCCAGAGGCGGTTGCATTGAAGAACATCGATACAGAGACGGTGGCAGAAGCGTTGGTAGAGATATTCAGCAGAGTTGGCATTCCAAAAGAAGTACTGTCAGACATGGGTACGCAATTTACCTCCAACATTATGAAAGAGGTGGGTCGACTTTTATCATTTAAGCAATTAGTAACAACTCCATACCATCCAGCATGTAATGGACTAGTAGAAAAGTTTAATGGTACTTTGAAGTCAATGTTAAGGAAATGAGTTCTGAAAGACCAAAAGACTGGGATAGATATTTACCAGCATTGTTATTTGCTTATCGAGAAGTACCACAAGAAAGCACTAAATTTTCTCCATTTGATCTAGTTTATGCACGTAATGTTAGGGGACCTATGGCAGTTTTGAAAGGAACTGTGGACAAAGGAGGAGAAGGACCCGGAAGTGAAAACTACTTACCAGTATGTGCTTGACCTTAAGGAGCGACTAGCAAGAACGTGTGAGCTGGCTCAGAGAGAACTTCAGAAGTCCAAAGACCATTACAAGAAACAGTATGATAAAAGGACAAAGCCGAGATCTTTCAAGGTTGGTGATTTCGTTCTTCTTTTGCTTCCAACAGACCATAACAAACTTTTAATGCAGTGGAAAGGACCTTTCAAAGTAGTTGATAGAAAAGGACAAACTGATTACCAGATAGATATGAATGGACATATTCGTTTGTTTCATGCAAATTTATTGAAGAAATACAATGTTCGAGAGGAAAGGAATACAGACTCGCCAACAACTTTAGCGTCTTGTGTTGTTTTGGAATCGGAAGAAACAGAGGACTCAAGTAATGAACATTTGTTACATCTTCTTCCAATGAAAGCAACAGAATCATTCACAGATGTCAAGGTAAATCATTCACTGTCATCAGATCAGCTTGAAAACATAAATGATGTTTTACATGAATTTCAGGAAGTTTTAACAGATCTACCTGGTAGAACGAATGTTATCCAGCATGAAGTTCATCTCACTACCAAAGAACCAATCAGAAACAGACCATATCAGATACCGTATGCAGTCAGAAGTGCAGTCCGAGAAGAAATACAGCATATGATTGACATGGATATCATCGAACCATCAGAATCACCGTATGCTAGTTCGATTGTCGTGGCAAAGAAGTCCGATGGTAGCCAGAGAATATGTGTGGATTTTCGTAACTTGAACAAGGTAACGATTTTTGATCCAGAACCAATGCCAGATCCAGATGAAATCATGACTAAAATTAGTAACAGTCGTTTCTTTTCTAAACTTGATTTATGTAAGGGATATTGGCAGATTCCAATGAGAGAAGAAGATAGAGACTTAACATCATTTTTAACACCAGATGGTTTGTACAGATTTAAAGTAATGCCCTTCGGTATGAAAAATAGCCAAGCTACTTTTAATAGACTCATGCGGAAAATTCTAAAAGGTTTAGAGCATACTGATAGTTTTGTTGATGACATTCTCATTCATACAGAAACTTTTGAAGAACATGTTACAGAACTAAGAAAAGTGCTGGAGAGACTACAGAGAGCGCAATTAACAGCAAAACCCTCCAAATGTGAGATAGCGCAGACGAGACTAGAGTACTTGGGTCATGTTATTGGAGGAGGTACCTTACAGCCAACCAACAAGAAGTTGAGAGCTATCCAAGAAGCACCAAGGCCAGAGACAAAGAAGCAGGTTAGATCTTTCCTTGGTTTGATTGGCTATTACAGAAAATTTGTGCCAAACTTTTCCACTATTGCTGCTCCTTTAACTGATTTAACCAAGAAAGGTGTTCCAAACAAATTTGACTGGAAACAAGAACATGATAATTCATTTAAGAGTTTAAAATCTATGTTGCTCTACAGTCCAATTCTCAGATTACCAGATTTGACGAAGCCATTCATCTTAAGGACCGATGCATCTAATCATGGAGTTGGTGCAGTGCTGATGCAGAAGCATGATGGACGTACATTTCCTGTTGCGTACGCAAGCCGGAAGCTGCTAGACAGAGAACAACGTTATTCGGTGGTGGAGAAAGAGTGTCTTGCAGTTGTATGGGCTATACAGAAATTTCAGTCTTACTTGTATGGAAGAGCGTTTGTTGTGGAGACAGATCACAGACCACTACTGCATTTACAAAAGACTAAAGCTTCAAACGGCAGGTTGATGAGATGGTCTCTTTTTCTACAAGCGTTCAACTTTAGAACTGAAGTTATTAGAGGTGTAGATAATATTGGAGCTGATTTTCTCAGTCGTGTTGTTCCTGAGTAAGTTCGTATTCATAAAGACTTTGTTGTGTACATAGTTTTCCATTTTTGTCACAAAATTGCATTTTGTGTCTTAAGAAGGGAGGTATTGTCACAAGTTTTGCATTGTGTCAATGTTTATATTAGCTATTGTAAAGGTTGTTTGTGTCAATGTTTTATATTTATTGTACAGGTATTAAGAGTTATCGTTTATTTCATTTACGCACTATTGGTCACTGAGTTGTACTTGTTGCTATTTTTATCAACGTATACTCGTCGAACCCGTTTGAGTAGTTTGGTCAGTTATTTATACTGGGTGTTGGCTAGTGTTTGTCAGAAGAGGTCTGGACGCCGTGAGTTATACTTTACCCATGCTTAGTGATCTTGGGTGTGCCTTTATATAACCCATGCTGTGTGAACTTGGGTGTGTTCTAGCTGTTTCCCCTGCTGTGTGATCTTGGGATTCAGGGATGTTTTGTAGCGGCGTTGAGAGCAAGACCTGGGGGCCGACAGTATAATTTTAATGTGTAAAATGCCACAGCTCAGTAAGTTTTTATACTTTACAATATTTTTGTTATTAGCTTTAAAGAGCAATATTCGATGTAAAACGGTTAGCAATATAGCGAGAATGTATATATTTACGCTCTAATTCATTTACTTGTTAAACGGCAAAAATACATGTTTTCTTTTGTTATTTGTTTGTAAAATCTAGTATATTGAACAGATATGTATTTTGAATATTTGATTAGAAAACCCTATGAAAATTGTAGGTGACCAAAATTGTATATTAGCTTTATTTGGACGGGAGGATTTATTTACGTGGTAAGGCTACTTGGATATGGTGGACCGGACGGGACACTATGGTGGACCACATGGACAATATGGTGGACCATGGACGTGGTGTGGAGTGTGAATTTGTCCAGTGATGACCATGATTGAACTTTTGGCCGGTTTCATGTTTATTGTACATATAAATTTATTGTTAATTTTTATAAATCTTGTTGTTTCTTGGTATAAATTTATTGGTTAGTAAATTCTAATTTTTATAAATCTTGTTGTTTCTTGGTTTTTACACAGGAGTTGTACATTCCAAAATATTATTTATTTTGGTTAAAAAGTAAATTCTATAAAGAATCCATCACAACTTGAGGTCAGTTGTGACATTGATGCAGCATTTGTGAAAGTTTGGTTTATACAATGTTATATAAGCCTTATAGTTTTTGGTAATAGACCTGCAACCATAACTTTTACCTTGTCTATTATCTGAAAAATGTATGTCCAATTCAGCATCCGAAGCAAGTCCATTAGTGTGCATCCTTAGATGTATCATCCATGCAAGTTTGCTCATTATAGGGCTCATAGTTTATTGGAAATGAAACATGCATTAAAACTAACATTTTCACTCATCCACAAAAAGTAGGTCAGATTCAGCTTCCGAAGCAAGCCTGGAAGTATGCATCCTTAGATGTATCATCTATGCAAGACTGGTCATTAAAGAACTCATAGTTCCTTGGAAATGAAACCTGCACCAAAAACTTTTAACTATTCACTCAACCGGAAAATGTAGGTCAGATTCAGCATCCGAAGCAAGCCTGGTAGTGTGCATCCTTAGACGTATCATCCATGCAAGTTTGGTCAACATAGGTCCTATAGTTACTTGCAA
>NW_026920942.1:0-17914 GCF_032062105.1 Saccostrea cuccullata | reverse complement strand
ATTAGTCGAAAAATGACCATTAGATGCGTGAAAAACGCTTGCTACAGATATTTATGGAGGGGTAGATGAAATAAAAATATGATTATCTTTAAATATACCAAGAAGAAGTCTCATATTGTTTGAAGTAGTTTTATTATTAGTAAGAAAACGTATATAAAAGCACATTTTTTGTCTAAATGTGCAGACAGAAACTTCGAATGATCCAAACAAATATAGCTAGTGATCCAAATCAAGTAGATTTTCGATTAGCACTTTGTATACAGTGTTGCCGTTTTTTTTTATTTTCCTTGATTGGCATTGGGTAATTCTAGGGATTTAAATAAAAATGCATCCTTCTGCACAGAATTTTTAAGAAGTGAATTCATAGATAGAATATAGCTGCTTTTTTATTTATTGGTTTATCTTTTTTTAATTTAAACAATGCACAGTTCATGAGCAAAAAAAAAAAAAATGAAATAAATTATCAGGCCTATTTTTTCTGATTTTTGTTGTTGTAAATACTACCATAGATAATACCCAAGGTAGTATTTACAACAACAAAAATTTAAATAATGGTAATTAAAATGTCCAATACCAAAAATATTAATATTTTAATATAAATGGGACATCGATCATGATCACTGAGAACATGATAAGAAGGAGAAGGGTAGGGGGGGGGGGGGGGGGGGGGGGTAGTCTCTGTGTATCTCTAAAATAAAATGTTTCCCTGGAAACGTCAAGAAAACTTTATTTGCATAGTCAGCGTTTGAAAGTCCTGTCAGCAGTACATAGCCCCAATAAAGCCCCGTCTTCTTTTTCTTCACGGCATTTTGATATATTGTTAACCTTCTACATGTATGATGTTCAAAATTGTAACATTCACCAAATATCCTTCATGTGATAATCAATAGCTAGTAACCTATAAAATTTTGTCTCTTCAAATCCCATTTTTGTGAAACGTAGAATGAAAAATTAAAAGCTATTATACGAGTATTCATTTTACTTTCATAAACATGATTCAAGTTTATATTTTAAGGGGGAAAATATATACAATTTATTTTATCGTTTGCTATCAATTATGAATGGTGTAAAAATGTTGGATTTAATTTTTAAATTGAAAATGAAAAAAAATTATGACTTCATCAATCCGGAGGTTTAGTAAAGCACGGAGTTTGTTTTTCATGAGATTCAGTTGTTAATTCGACTCTCTGAGTGTTAATATCCCCTGTGTATGTTTTGTTAGTTCCAAGCAAATTGTGACAGTTTTGCTACCTGTGGAAAACAAAAGACTCTTAATTGCCTCTAGGTATATACATACATGTATCATACCCTATCGAGATCTGGGGTGAAGATATTGGATTCTTGGAAGTTAGCAAGGGGGAGGGGGGTAGGTTTAACAGCAGACTTAAGTTGCTTTATTAGTATTCAAACATTTACCACGTTTACTGCAAATTTAAGAAAAACAGGTTATACTACAGAAGTTGATAATTTTTTCTTTGAAATAAAACTCAGATGACAAATATCAAAAAAAAAAAAAATCACATTGAGCTTAACTTAGGATCGACACCCCCGTCCAAAAATATAGTCCCGTCCAAAGCTAAAGCGTTTAGAGGTCAACAGAGTCAATATCTCGAAGTTGGGTCTTGTGACGCGTTTATGAATATGTCCTATTATTGTTTTTAACGATAATATAAAAATGTATCATTTATAAAATTTTATAGCTTGAACTTTAGTTGAAAGAATATTATATGTCCGATCTGGGACACTAATCATAATACGACACTCTCTACAGAGTTATGTCCCTTTCTAGTACGTAAGTTATAGATTTAAAATACTTTTGGTCTTTATGTTTACCTGATTTATTTTTTCATTTAAACAATAATAGCCAATGTAACTTTTAATTTAAGAAACTTTGGACGAAAAAGAAATTTTTTGAAAGTTTTATAGAGAAAAATGACAATTTATAGATCATTGATTTAAATTATAGTAAATACTCAAAGAGGTCTCCTTAGAACTGTTGGTATATATAGAAAATAATGTGTTCATTACATTATATGTTATCAGGAAGTTATTCTAGAAATCACAATTTCACACATAAATCATTCAAATTGAAGAAATAATTGAAATTAAAAATAAAATAAGAAAACAGAACGTAAAAGATATATCAAATGTAAATTCTGTATGAAAAGTATACACATGTAGTTAACTTTCCTACCAATAATCTTGTATTCAAAGTGTACAAACAGTACATTTCAGATAGATACAGAACTTGTGAAATAAACTAAATAGGGATACTAGCACTGTACAAACAGTACATTTCAGATAGATACAGAACTTGTGAAATAAACTAAATAGGGAAACTAGCACTATTGTTTAATATCAAGCATCTCAAGTTTTTTTTATTTTTTTTTTTATTTTTTTTTTTTAATATGTATTGAAATCTTCCGAGATAGTTCAAACTTAGCACTGCACATCAACACAAAATACAGAATAAGAGCAATAGCATGTACTTTCTAAATGTAAAATGATAAATTGTAAGAGGACTAAAATTTTCATAGGGAGAATCCATCATCATGTAAATTACTCTGTCAATCGGACTGGTGTATTCTCTTGAATGAGAATAACTTTTTTATTTCTCAATGAAATTTTGCCAGTTTGGTATTATTTTGCTCGCAATGGCATGTACTTTCTAAATGTAAAATGATAAATTGTAAGAGGACTAAAATTTTCATAGAGAGAATCCATCATCATGTAAATTACTCTGTCAATCGTACTGGTGTATTCTCTTGAATGAGAATAACTTTTTTATTTCTCAATGAAATTTTGCCAGTTTGGTATTATTTTGTTTGCAATAGCATGTGCTTTCTAAATGTAAAATGATAAATTGTAAGAGGACTGAAATTTTCATAGGGAGAATCCATCATCATGCCAAATTTCTCTGTTAATCGTACTGCTGTGTTCTCTTGAATGGTCATAACTTTTTTATTTCTCAATGAAATTTTGCCAGTTTGGTATTATTTTGCTTGCAATAGCATGTACTTTCTAAATGTAAAATGATAAATTGTAAGAGGACTAAAATTTTCATAGGGAGAATCCATCATCATGTATTACTCTGTCAATCGGACTGGTGTGTTCTCTTGAATGAGAATAACTTTTTTATTTCTCAATGAAATTTTGCCAGCTTGGTATTATTTTGCTTGCAATAGCATGTACTTTTTAAATGTAAAATGATAAATTGTAAGAGGACTGAAATTTTCATAAGGAGAATCCTTCATTATGTCATATTACTCCGATAATTGTACTTAAGTCTGGTGTGTTCTCTTGAATGAGCATAACTTTTTTATTTCTCAATGAAATTTTGCCAATGTGGTATCATTTTGCTTGCAATAGCATGTATTTTCTAAATGTAAAATGATAAATTGAAAGAGTACTGAAATTTTCATAGGGAGAATCCATCATAATGTTATACTCTGTCAATCGGACTAGTGTGTTCTCTTGAATGAGCATAACTTTTTTATTTTTCTATGAAATTTTGCCAGTTTGGTATCATTTTGCTCGCAATGGCTTGTACTTTTTAAATGTAAATTGATAAATTGTAAGAGGACTAAAATTTTCATAGGGAGAATCCATCATTATGTAAATTACTCTGTCAATCGGACTGGTGTATTCTCTTGAATGAGAATAACTTTTTTATTTCTCAATGAAATTTTGCCAGTTTGGTATTATTTTGCTTGCAATGGCATGTACTTTTTAAATGTAAATTGAAAAATTGTAAGAGGACTGAAATTTTGATAGGGAGAATCCATCATCATGTAAATTACTCTGTCAATCGTACTGGTGTATTCTCTTGAATGAGAATAACTTTTTTATTTCTCAATGAAATTTTGCCAGTTTGGTATTATTTTGTTTGCAATAGCATGTACTTTCTAAATGTAAAATGATAAATTGTAAGAGGACTAAAATTTTCATAGGGAGAATCCATCATCATGTATTACTCTGTCAATCGGAGTGGTGTGTTCTCTTGAATGAGCATAACTTTTTTTATTTCTCAATGAAATTTTGCCAGTTTGGTATTATTTTGCTCGCAATGGCATGTACTTTTTAAATGTAAATTGATAAATTGTAAGAGGACTGAAATTTTCATAGGTAGAATCCATCATCATGTAATACCCTGTCAGTCGGAGTGGTGTGTTCTCTTGAATGAGCATAACTTTTTTTATTTCTCTATGAAATTTTGCCAGTTTGGTATTATTTTGCTCGCAATGGCATGTACTTTTTAAATGTAAATTGATAAATTGTAAGAGGACTAAAATTTTCATAGGGAGAATCCATCATCATGTTAAACTCTGTCAATCGGACAGGTGTGTTCTCTTGAATGAGCATAACTTTTTTATTTCTCAATGAAATTTTGCCAGTTTGGTATTATTTTGCTCGCAATGGCATGTACTTTTTAAATGAAAATTGATAAATTGTAAGAGGACTGAAATTTTCATAGGGAGAATCCATCATCATGTTAAACTCTGTCAGTCGGAGTGGTGTGTTCTCTTGAATGAGCATAACTTTTTTTATTTCTCTATGAAATTTTGCCAGTTTGGTATTATTTGGCTTGCAATAGCATGTACTTTCTAAATGTAAAATGATAAATTGTAAGAGGACTAAAATTTTCATAGGGAGAATCCATCATCATGTAATACTCTGTCAATCGGAGTGGTTTGTTCTCTTGAATGAGCACAACTTTTTTATTTCTCAATGAAATTTTGCCAGCTTGGTATTATTTTGCTCGCAATAGCATGTACTTTCTAAATGTAAAATGATAAATTGTAAGAGGACTGAAATTTTCATAGGGAGAATCCATCATCATGCCAAATTTCTCTGTTAATCGTACTGCTGTGTTCTCTTGAATGGTCAAAATTAACTTTTTTATTTCTCAATGAAATTTTGCCAATTTGGTATTATTTTGCTTGCAATAGCATGTACTTTCTAAATGTAAAATGATAAATTGTAAGAGGACTAAAATTTTCATAGGGAGAATCCATCATCATGTATTACTCTGTCAATTGGACTGGTGTGTTCTCTTGAATGAGAATAACTTTTTTATTTCTCAATGAAATTTTGCCAGCTTGGTATTATTTTGCTTGCAATAGCATGTACTTTTTAAATGTAAAATGATAAATTGTAAGAGGACTGAAATTTTCATAGGGAGAATCCTTCATTATGTCATATTACTCCGATAATTGTACTTAAGTCTGGTGTGTTCTCTTGAATGAGCATAACTTTTTTATTTCTCAATGAAATTTTGCCAATTTGGTATCATTTTTGCTTGCAATAGCATGTATTTTCTAAATGTAAAATGATAAATTGAAAGAGTACTGAAATTTTCATAGGGAGAATCCATCATAATGTTATACTCTGTCAATCGGACTAGTGTGTTCTCTTGAATGAGCATAACTTTTTTATTTTTCTATGAAATTTTGCCAGTTTGGTATCATTTTGCTCGCAATGGCATGTACTTTTTAAATGTAAATTGATAAATTGTAAGAGGACTAAAATTTTCATAGGGAGAATCCATCATCATGTTAAACTCTATCAATCGGACAGGTGTGTTCTCTTGAATGAGCATAACTTTTTTATTTCTCAATGAAATTTTGCCAGTTTGGTATTATTTTGCTCGCAATGGCATGTACTTTTTAAATGTAAATTGATAAATTGTAAGAGGACTGAAATTTTCATAGGTAGAATCCATCATCATGTAATACCCTGTCAGTCGGAGTGGTGTGTTCTCTTGAATGAGCATAACTTTTTTTATTTCTCAATGAAATTTTGCCAGTTTGGTATTATTTTGCTCGCAATGGCATGTACTTTTTAAATGTAAATTGATAAATTGTAAGAGGACTGAAATTTTCATAGGGAGAATCCATCATCATGTTAAACTCTGTCAATCAGACAGGTGTGTTCTCTTGAATGAGCATAACTTTTTTATTTCTCAATGAAATTTTGCCAGTTTGGTATTATTTTGCTCGCAATGGCATGTACTTTTTAAATGAAAATTGATAAATTGTAAGAGGACTGAAATTTTCATAGGGAGAATCCATCATCATGTTAAACTCTGTCAGTCGGAGTGGTGTGTTCTCTTGAATGAGCATAACTTTTTTTATTTCTCTATGAAATTTTGCCAATTTGGTATTATTTTGCTTGCAATAGCATGTACTTTCTAAATGTAAAATGATAAATTGTAAGAAGACTGAAATTTTCATAGGGAGAATCCATCATCATACCAAATTTCTCTGTTAATCGTACTGCTGTGTTCTCTTGAATGGTCATAACTTTTTTATTTCTCAATGAAATTTTGCCAATTTGGTATTATTTTGCTTGCAATAGCATGTACTTTCTAAATGTAAAATGATAAATGGAAAGAGTCAGGACTGAAATTTTCAAAGGGAAAGAATTAAAGAGATAAAAACAATTTCCATTCTCCTGTAGGATAATATATTCTATAAAACATTATGATAGAGAACTTTTAATCCTATTTGTGACAATTATGGAACTTCTTGTCCCATTTCACAACTTATGGGATAAAAAATCCCATGTAAGGTTAAAAATGGGAATTTTGATTCTATAGGAGAAAAAATCCCACAGAACTCATTTTTCTCCCACAGAATAATGGTGGGATATTGGTTAGGAGAGAAAATCCCACCATAATCCCATGGGATTTCTTGATTTCAGGTGTAATATCTTTTAAACTGGAAGATATTCAGGTGTAAAGGTTAGCCCATGTTGTGCGATTAAAAAAATCCCACCGGATGACATAAATTTTTTCTATGTATCTTTGGAAAAGTGGTTGGCGAAAGTCCGGACAAATGTCGTGTCCGGAGTTAAATGTCGCACTGTTAACAGTATTCCTTTTGTGGTCTTAGATTTTTTGCGTTTATTCCTTGTTTATGTGGACTTTTTGTATGTAGATTATGATTATTTACTTCAATGTATTTTTCACATTACTTTTTGGGGAAAACTGCGTAAATTTGATAATTCCATCGCGACCAAGTAGCAAAGCAGCGTGGCATGTGCATCTACACTCGTCGGACTTCTATAGCATAATACATTTATTTAATATTTGTTAAGATGGGTTGTATAGGGAGTAACGTTGATGAACGGGATATATGGTGGACAATGCCTTTCTACAAGAAGTGTTCAGATCCATGACCGGTATATATACCTCAGTTGATTGACAGGTGGAGCACGTGGATGTAAATTAAGAAATTGGAAATTTAATTGTTTCGGGTTTTCAAGGTTAATTTTCACGATTTTGTTATCTGTTCAGAAATCCAGTTTTTACCGGTGAAGTAGTGTTCTACAGAAATCATTTAATAAATCTTGTTAAATTACACGTAAAATCGAACAAAATATGTAAATCGAATTTTCTTGATAGTGATAAATTAATAGTGAAGAATTACAAGTACGTTTAATTACATTAAAAAAATTTACCGGTAGACCGTGTATGTTCTTATCTGTAAATAAGCATTATTTTTTCACAATTCAAAAAGAATTGTTTCTACATATCTTGAACTAAGTATCGAAAATACAATCTGTTTATAATCTAAATATTTTTTAAGTTGCTGCAGCATGTATCGTTTACTCATTATTTGGTTTTTTTATGAATGAAAAGCAGTACATGTTGATGTCAATTCGACAACCATTGTGTTTTTATTACACACAGGCCAAAGACACTCGTTTTAAAAAGGTCATTATAAATCTCTACATATTGAAAGAGTTATTGCCACGATAAAATTATTTGAGAAAATTATTTTGAGAACTCTGAAGATTTAATAGCGTTTTCATATTTCAGGCAAACGGACTACTATTTAATCTTGAAAAAAAATAGGAAACTAAAGGTTTGTTTCATTAAATAGACTTAAAAGCAGAATTGCAACATCGTTACCTATTCCTTCATCTAAAATTTACATGCATGTTTTAACTTCTAAACATTAAAAACGATATATTTCTACGGTGTAACACGGGCACCGACACGGTGCAACACGGAGGGTATAATGGACGAGCTTCCTGGACACGGAGGGACACGGTGGACTTCTTGTATATTGAGAATATACACACACCGTGGCACACCGTGTACACGGTGTAACACAGAGCATTTCACGCGGTGTTTCTTCCACCGGGCGTTGCGGAAAACTCGTGAGCTGTACTGTAAGTACGAGTGCTAATTAATATCATGCAAACTTTGCTCCTTTAAAAAGAAATTTTCATGAGTAAAAAAACAATGAGTGTATTTTCAATGTTTTCCCAACTTGTCATATGGAAAGTCAGAAACATAAATTTATGACCTATGAGTCCTCAAGGGCTTAATTTTCAACATAAACAAGAGGCCCACAGGCCTTATAGGTCACCTGAGTATCATGTAACAACTCTCCAACAATTGACTTTGGTTCGTATATTAAACAAATGCCATGAAAGCGGCACCATTGTTAACAAAATTTACACTCAGCATGGTTACTTAATATCCAGAGGTAGATCAGAGTACCAAAGAGAAAAAAATTAATGCATTTCCACTTTATAACCACCAGTTGTGCAGCCAATCCCACAGGAACCACTGACCGTGGGGCCTCATATTTCAAAATTTGGAAATTTTAACATTAATTTTATTTCATCATAATTGGTTGATTAATACCAAAGAGCAGATGTCAAAGCATTAATTTATTTCAGACTCTGTACCCACCAAACACCCCCAATCCAGTACCCCTGACCAAGGGGCCCTGAAATTGACCATTTTGGAAGAGGTACCTTTCTTCATCATAAATATATACTTAGATCATTGGCATAAAACCTGGAGCAAAAGAAAGCATATTTAAATAATGCATGCATTTTTACTATATAATTATTAGAGCCCCGTCCTAACACCAGAATCACTGCCTCTGGGACCCTGAAATTCAAAAGATTGGAAGAGACATCCTTCCTCATCATAACTATGTACATAGTTCATTGGTTTAATACATGTACCAGGAGCAGAGGAGAACATTTTTAAAGAATTTTTGCATTTTCACTATACACATGTATAATCACTAGAGCCCCACCCAACACAAGAACCCCTGACACTGAGGCCATGAAATTCACAATTTTAGAAGAGGCAGCATTACTCAACATTATACATATATTACAGGGCTTCGAGGGCAGCATACCAGATATGTGCTCCAAGGTGACTGGAAAGCCCTGGAGTGTTATGTCGCCCGATGCCGAAGAAAGCCCTGGAGTGTTATGTCGCGAGATGCCGAAAGCCCCGATCTAGCACGCACTAGAACCCCTGATCCTTGGGCCATGAATTTCACAACTATGGTAGAGGACTCGATGATGATTACAATCATGCCAACAGTTTGACTGCTTGATGTCCAGGAGTAAAGAAAAGGATTTTTCAAAGATTGCATTAAGTGGTTTTGGCTCCACCCCTCAGGCATCACGGGGGGGGGGGGGGGGGGACAGGGTCCATGAAATTCATCATTTGTTCCCTTTCACCCGTAGATGCTTTGTGTTGAAATTTGTTTAGCGGTTGCAGAGAAGAAGCTAAAAATGTTCAAAATTAATGTTAACGCACAACGACGGACGAAAACGGATAGCAATATGTCACCCGAGTTTACTTAGGTGACCTAAAAAACTTTGAATGCTAATTACCATTAGTCACATAAGTAGTTAAAAAACGGAGTATATTTTATTCATGTCCACTTAAGCTTATACCGATACTCGGCACTCGTGGCCATTTAATAGTAAGGCCAACATTTTTTTATTTACTGTTTTACGGGAGCGCAGACCCTTATTTGGGCTAAAATGAAATAAAAATAAAAGTCTCTTCTTCAAGTTTTATTTTTGTTTCTCCCGCCGATAGCTTATTTATAGTCACTGAATAAATAAAAGAAACGTCAACAAAATTTTTACAAGCCTTTCAAAACATGAATTGTCATTGGCTAAGGTAAATATATCCATCCAATCACAGCTGACAAAACTAATGAGCAATGAATGTGAAACGTGGATAGTCACTGCACAGCATAACAGTTAGCGGCAAAATGTCAGAATCATAGGGTTTAATACATTTTTTTAATAGACCCAGTCATTTTAAAAAGTGACATGTCATTTATTAGAAAAAAGTATTAATTTCAGATTAATTTTTAATGAAAGATTGAATAAAATAGACGAAACAGTAATCAAATTGAGCAAATGTTATGCGGAGGGCCACGTAGAAATTGAGGTTCTGTCAGCCCCTTGTTTTGAGAGGTTTTAAGTATGTATTATCTTTGACAATTGTTTCAAAGCATTGAAATACGGCTTGAAGCTTTTAAGATTGTTCTGAAACTTATTTTTATGACAGTCATGTTTTATATTTTACATGTAACGACTGAACATACACTGTAGAAAGTGGCGTGACTGAGGAAATTCGAGTCAAAACTTTCACTAGTTAATATCATATTAATCACACATATTACGATTCAAAATGGAATTTTGCTTGTTATGTAACAAATTAATGTAATCAGCGGAGTAAAACAGCTTTCTTTGCCAAAAAAAAATTTACCAATAGGAAAAAAAACAAAGCTGCAGATGATACGTCCATAAAAATATGACCTGTTTTTTTTTATTCAAAAGTTGTGGATTAGAACAAGTTTTAACAAATATTCGAATTCTGCAGTAAACAGAGTAATTGTTATTGCCTTTTTTTTTTTTTTACATGTATATACTTGTGGTAAATACGTGTATTTTCTACAATCATGTACGTTGAAAGTTGTAGCATTGAGGCAATTTGAATATGTTTTCAAGAGAAAGATGAGATATGTTTTATCCACCTATGTGTATATAAATTTTAATTGCATTGAAAAAGATACACAGACTTTTTTAAAATTAGTCTCACTTGTGAAATAATTTAACTAATCCATTAAAAGCCTTGCTATATTCTTGCCATATGATAGCTACTCATAAATCCTCAAATCTTTTTATCTATTGAATACAAAATAAAATTGTTTTGCATGCATTAATTTTTTTTAAATAACACCCTTTTCTCCCAAATTAAGGTAATTGAACAATTCCATTCTTAATTTAAAAAATAGAAAAAAAAAGTTACATTTTTTTCGTTTTATTTTTATTTTTCTGACCGACTGATTGAATTTAAAGATTTTATTTTAATTTTTATTTCGACCCCCCGACCCAATTTTTTGAAAAAAATTCCCGTAAAACAGTAAATAAAAAAATTTTCGCCTAAGGGGTAATTTTCGTACTAACACCTACTGTAACACGAGGTTTATACGGTTTATCCAAAGACCGGTCTCCATTTGAACCAGTGACGTGAGGTTCAGCCCCTTACTCCGCGACTAGAGCAGAGCGAGACGATCGATCTTATCACTGCGCCACGCGGACGACGCCATGTATTAAGCGAATATGCTAAATTATGTACATTTGATAGCTGATACATGTTCATTAAATATCCATGCTAAGATTTGTCAACTTCTCTAAATGATCAGAAAAGTTTTCAAAAAATATATATGTGACTAACGTAGCCCAACCAAGGAGCCCAAACAAAGGATGCTAAATTTCAAAATTTTAGTTCAAAAATGTTCTGCTCTTCCAAGTCATCATTTCGTAAGTTCTACGGTCGATACCATGACCTTATCAGCAAACATCATTGAATCAAATGCTGATTGACGTTTTCCATACTAATTGTTAGTCCATTATTTATACACTGAATTGACGACGGATTTTTTCGTTATTTCCTGATTATGACAACGAGCACACGGCGGGTGGGGCCGGTCGGCAGGGGATGCTCACTCCTCCATGGCACCTGATCCCACCTCTGATGATTTGGAGGCGTGTTTTCTCTGCTTCAATTTTGTATTGCTTTATGGACTTTTGATCTTAAATACTGTTCGTTATCTCCATATGTTTAATTATCTTTCAAGATAATGTGCACACATGCGCATAATGCTTATGGGGTGGCAAAATAGATTTACGTGTTCTTGACATTAACATAAAATATGCTTAGTTTTGCTTTAGATTATAAAGTAAAATTTCATCAAATTAAATTTTCTTTTTCATTGATTATTTTTAAATTCTCAATATGACTTGGCATACGTCACTAATTTCCGGCAAAGCCTTGGTTACGACAATGTTTACATAGAAAGACCTGAGAAAGTTTTAACAATCTTAAAGAATTCTCAACAGCGCTTAGCAGAGGAGCTTGGACTGGTTTTTGAAAGAAGACAAAAGAATAAATAAACTCCAACTTAAATCTTAACATTCCTTATCAATTTCGAGGGTCCTTTAGATACTCCACACTTGACCGAGGCACAGTATGTACCATTAGATACGGACGCGAAGCCAAATCTACCATTCTCGGCGATGGTCCGTTTTCAGGTTGATCGTCAGGTAAAAGGCTGTGCAGTTCAAAACTTCCAGATCGTGCTGCAAAACAATTTGAGGCATGAGATTTGAAGGAAATCCTCATAGCCAAGGTAATTATAATACATTCTTTAAAATTTGTTCAGTTTTCTTCACTCTTACACTTATTAGGTCACCTGAGTAACTGCATGTTTTTTTAAAATAATATGGCAAATTACAATATATCCCACAAGCAATGACGCGTTCCATTTTTATTGAAATAGCAGCTGTCATTGATATAAAAAATCCTGGACTATTAATTTATTATCGTTGGCAAGGGTTGTGTTTAAAGTTGAAAAGTCGCAAGTTTTTAAGCTCTTGATTTTGGTAAAATCTTGTGATTTCCAATTGTCCAAAAGTTCCTTGGAATTTGTATCCACATCTGATTTACACCACTTCTTGAATGTGTTGTTGCACAGCACTCTTCATCCGTAGGACTGGTCTTCACGTCAAACAGGGGGATTCGAACCTGCGACTTAAGGTCATTGGCAAGGCAGGATTTCCGGAGAAAAAAGGTTTAATAATAGGTTTTTCCTTTTATAAAAACAGTCATTGAGAGTAATCTCCCGTTTGGAATTCTCTACGCGGTGGAATTAAATAAAGCGTTTACAGAGGTTAACAAAAGCACACGTGTTTTTTAACGGATAGAATCAACCATAATGCAACAAAGAAAAGCAGTGATAGCTTTGTTAAACATTGTGTAAGCTATAAGGGTAGACAGTCAATAGGTCGTCATTTACCATAGTTATGCTGGGAAGGGCAAAGATGCGACATGTGCGGAAAATGGCGAAAGCTAGGCTGGTAACCGGATAAGAACAGTTCTATAGGTCATGTGAAGGAGGCACCGTTTAGTAAATATGAATACCAGTTATAATAAATCCATGCAAATATATTTATGACAATTTTTTTCAAATAATGTAAAAAAAACATGATAGAAACTCTTGACCACTGTGGATTATAATTAGATGTTAAGGGAAGTAACTCAAAATTAAAGAACAATGTTGGAATTTCTGTGTCTTGTTTCTATATTTTGCATTTTCAGCCAAAATATATACACGTCATCGAACATAGGGATACACAATGTATTTAATTCAAAAGGTCTATGAAAAAAAGGGTTTTTAGAGAAATCGTATGGTTAAAAATTATCCAAGTCCTTTTTATCAACACTGTACATAGGAAATGCATTGACTCTGATTGAGATTGTGAAAGCATTGATTCGACAAAATCTAAAAAGGAAGACTGGCTTGGTGGGTTAAATGAACCAGAATTAAACATGTTTGGTACCATTAAACATGTTCATAATTCTTGAAGATTTCTATTCTAAAGCCAGAATCATTGCCAATGTCTCTAAGAATGAGCTCCTTACTTCGCGACTCCAGAGCCGATGCTCTATCCCACTGCACAACACGGGCTACCATATAATTTTGAAGACATTTCCCCTGAATATTATTCAAGAAAATAAGTTCAATTGTAAACGATGACGTCTATAGACAAACATCGATATGTCGGGCACCTGTTACTCAGGTGTCCGAATACAAAAAACAGAGTCGTCAGCGTGGCGCAGTGGTTAAAGCGTCTGTTCTTGAGTCGCGAAGCAAGGAGCTCATTCTTACATCGTGGGTTCGAATCCCACTGTGAGAAGTGGGGACCGGTCTTTTGGATGGGACCGCAGAAACCGAGGTCCCGTGTCGCAGTAGGTGTTGGCATGAAAAAGATCCCTCCTTAATGGTCCTGAGTGCAGAGTTTGGAACAAATTTGCAGCTCTCCATCGGCAAATGGTGGCATCTCCATATGAGTGAAAAATTCTCGAGAGGGACGTTAAATACCATACAAACAAAAAAAAACAACAACAAAAACGACTATACTCTAAACATGTTGGTAATAAAAGCGATAAAAATTATAAAACCGTACGATGCAAGATACCTTAAAAAAACGTAAATCAAAGTTTACACGTGGTTGCACTAAGGGTCAATTGCTATCACAATATTTCAGACGGGATGGGAAGGAGGAATAAAATACATTGTATTTCTCCAACAGGGACAATATAGCCCTCATTGTAATTAAAGATACTTATATAAGAACCCTTGTCTGAATTACTATGTTCTTAGATTAATTTTACTTTCATTTCGATGCAACTAAACAATTAGGCTCCTCAAAAGGTCAGAAAGATGCATGTATATCAGTAAGTTAGGGGACGACTATGCGATTGCGAGGGGAATAACAGGTTGACAGATTTTTCGAGTCAAACTATTTATTTCCATGTCGGTGAGGGACAGATTATTTATTTCACAGAAAAAAGTCTTGACAATCAAAAAAACAAAAAAAACAAAACAAGAATCAAAGTCCAAAACTCATATGGGGGGGGGGTGTCGTGAAAGCACTGGTCTGTGACTGATTCTTATAAAATTTCTTTTTTTAATGGACGACAGATTAATTATTTTCAAATTTTGGAGGACAGCTGGTTTCCAAAATTTGACCCCCCTCCGACTAATCTAATGGTCGTTCCATAGCTAATACTTGCTTGGTAAAATTTATGTTAAAATGGATACATTTTGATAACTTGTACATAATCTTAATTTATATGTTAATTTGGTGCTGAGGTCTTGCGTCTTCTGCTTCATAATTTGACATTTTAATATGTTATAAAATGTCACAGGTAATTCCTTTATTAGGCCAACAAAACAATCAACTTCCTACACTTGCATGTATTGTACAGTATCATCCACAAAGGTGACTGATTTTACCTTGAAAAGCAGTACTTCAAATCTGTGACTTTACCGAGACAGCGGTCCAACTTAAGTTTAGTATTAGTTGTTTTTCATTCAGGTACACTGAAATAATCCTTAGATTAAGTAGCGCACATCTTTGATGGTATACCCCCCCCCCCCACACACACACACGCACATGAATGATACATTATATTGACATGCAAAAAATATATGTCAACAATTAAGATAATTTTGTCTGACTATGCAAATAAGTTCTGATGACATGGCAAGTTAGTAGTCTTTTGTTGTCATCTCTACTCGTGATATAAATAAAGTTCACAACAGCAAAATATTTCATATGCATTTTATTAGGATTTGTTCGTCGACATTCAACATGTTTATGTTACGTTTGTCCCAGAAATTCCGAGAGATTTGTACATTCTCCGCCTTTTTTACAAAAGAGCGCACTAAGAACTATAACTCTTCAATAGTGGAAACAGAACGTATTAGTCATTGAGCAAAATGCTTTTCTGGCCCGGTAGTTCTTGAGAAGAAGAATTTTAAAGTTTTTTCCTATATATTTCTACGTAAAACATTTGATTCCCTATTGTGGCCCCGCCCTACCCCTGGGGGTCATGATTTGAACAACATAGAATCTACACTACAACAGGATGTTCCACATAAGTTTCAGCTTTTCTGGACCGGTAGTTCTTGAGAAGAAGATTTTAAAATTTTTTCCTTTATATTTCAATGTAAAACTTGATTCCCTATTGTTGTCCCTCCCTATTCCCGAAGAAGATTTTTTAATGACCCCACCCTATTTTTGTCTTTTCTTGATTATCTCCCCTTGTAAAAGGGACTTGGTCCTTGATTTTTACAATTTAAACTCCCCTTTACCCAAGGATGCGTTGTACCAAGTTTGGTTGAAATTGGCCAAGTGGTTCTTGAAAAGTCGAAAATGTGAAAAGTTTACAGACAGACTGACGGACATCTAAGATATCTAAATATCTTTGCATCATGGTCAGCATTCTATACAATATATGTAAATTGACCACTCATCACAAAAAAGAGTGCTCGTTCTTAGATTTTAAAATATGATTTTAAAGTAGTTTATTTTTCATCTAACAGTTTATTTTTCATCTTACACAGCAATTAAGCTTTTTTATAAGAGCGAAATGGTTTTGGAGAAAAATGCTGTAATCAATGGGACCCTTTTATTTTTGGGTTTTGTTGTTGTTGTTGCTATTGACATGGTAAAATACACGAGTATAGACATAGTTTTCCTTTTTTATTTCAGTATAAATTAATCTGGTTTTTACCACGAAAATACACTACATCTATAAAGTGTTTACTTGCAAACTTGGTTATTATGAATTATTTAAGTCAAATACTCCAGCTGTTGAATTTGAGATTAACATTAGTTTAAGATCTGAAGAAAATGGCAGAAAAGAGAGCGAGATCCTCACCCACTGGCGAAACACCAATACAGGGAACAAAGAGGCCTATGAGTGTATTAATTATAACAAGAGGCCCATGGGCCACATCGCTCACCTGAGCACTGTGGCTAGGAAAAAGTAGAAATTGGTTTATTCTTGAAAAGTTTAAATCCAAAAGTAGTCCCATGACCAATCATGGTTTCGCTATTCTTGTTGAGAAGATGATTTTCAAAGAATTTTCCTATGTCTATGTAAAACTTTGGTCGGCCATTGTGGCCCCGCCCCTATCCCCCGGGGCCTTGATTTGAAAAAAACTTGAATCTACACTACCTAACGATGCTTCCATATAAATATGATCAATTATGGCTTTGCTGTTCTTGAGAAGAAGATTTTTAAAGAATTTTCCTACATATTTCTATGTTAAACTTTGGTCGGCCATTGTGGCCCCGCCCTACCCCCGGGGTCATGATTTGAACAAACTTGAATCTACACTACCTGATGATGCTTCCATATAAATATGATCAATTATGGCTTTGCTATTCTTGAGAAGATTTTTAAAGAATTTTCCTACATATTTCTATGTTAAACTTTGGTCGGCCATTGTGGCCCCGCCCTACCCCCGGGGGTCATTATTTGAACAAACCTGAATCTACACTACCTGACGATGCTTCCATATAAATATGATCAATTATGGCTTTGCTATTCTTGAGAAGATTTTTAAAGAATTTTTCTATATATTTCTATGTAAAACTTTGGTCGGCCATTGTGGCCCCGCCCTACCCCCGGGGGTCATGATTTGAACAAACCTGAATCTACACTACCTGGGAATGCTTCCCTATAAGTTTCCTCTTTCCTGGCACAGTAGTTCTTGAGAAGAAGATTTTTTAAAGAATTTTCCTATATATCTCTATGTAAAACTTTGATCAACCATTGTGGCCCCGCCCTATCTCCGGGGGTCATAATTTGAACAAATCTGAATTTACACTACATGACAATGCTTCCATATAAATATGATCAATTATGGTTTTGCTATTCTTGAGAAGAAGATTTTTAAAGAATTTTCCTACATATTTCTATGTTAAACTTTGGTCGACCATTGTGGCCCCGCCCTACCCCTGGGGGTCATCATTTGAGCAAATTTGAAGATACACTACATGACAATGCTTCCATATAAATATGATCAATTATGGTTTTGCTATTCTTGAGAAGAAGATTCTTAAAGAATTTTCCTATATATTTCTATGTAAAACTTTGGTCGGCCATTGTGGCTCCGCCCTACCCCCGGGTCATGATTTGAACAAACTGAAATCTACACTACCTGAGGATGTTTCCCCATAAGTTTCATCTTTCCTGGCACAGTGGTTCTTTAGA
>NW_026920941.1:0-18133 GCF_032062105.1 Saccostrea cuccullata | reverse complement strand
CACTTACAGTGTATCATGTCAGGGTTGGGGGAGGGCGGTTGTGATCATGAATCCTGAATTAATGTCTAAATAAATTTAATTGAAGAAACTTAAGATAATAATATAGTAGCGAATAAAAATAAATGCTTTTATTAAGAAAATAAAAATGAATTTCTAAAAAACATTTATAGATCTAAAGCAATGCAAGTATTACTTTGTATTTGATGAATGGCGTGCATGGTATTTGAGTTTACTAGTACAAAAATATGAAACAAATGTTATTTATATGAATTCAGTTGTGATCACATTCAAAATTTAAATGTTGGAAAAAAAGTCTAACAAGAAGAAAAGCAAACAAAAAATTATCATAATTTCGTAATTTCTATTGCTAAGATAAGGAAGCAAGTGGCATCAAAAGTTACAATGATTACATCAGACGGGGTGAAGGGGGGGGGGGTGATCAGGAGAAAATCTACACACCTGAGCAGCTTGAGCATGGAAAGCATTTTAAATGAAGAAGACAATAAAGGATACTTATCACTAGGTGTCGTCTTATCATTACGTGTATTGAATTTAATCCACTAAGACATGCGCAGATCAAGGACTTTTTTCGAGGTGGGGGTGGAAAATACCCACACCTGTTGTAACGCTGATGTTTTGAGTGCATGTAATTGCCCCTCATTTACAATTAATAATTACACAGCTATTGCACCCTCCCAAATTACTTAACGTGTCCTAAATAATAATCTTACTCGTCAGTCTCTTCATTATGATATAATCATTGGAAGGTTTTTGGCACATTAAGCCTTTTATAGTGAACATATTTTCCTAAATGTTACTAAAGAATATTGCATAAACTGCCAACGTCCTATGCTGCGCAGTATAAGCAATTCTCTTCTCAATTAGATGATAAACATTCAAAATGGAAGCTCCGCAAGTACCATACATTATCTTCTCTGTTTACAACTTGCTTTTCTTTTATGTGGAATTTACAGACTTTGAACTTTGAATTACTTAGCCTGACTAAGAGGAAGTTTTTTTGAAGTTATGAAGAAATTTTTATTTCAGTTTTGAGAACTACTGTAGCTTTGTCTAGTAAAGACGTTCAAATATTTTGTAAAATTGAGATCTAATGTCCTTTCATTATCCATAAAATTGAAACAAAAATATATTTTCTTCTCAAACAAATCTAATTGAAGGATAGGGAGATAATAAGCAGTATTCAATTTCAAATTCCATAAAGCAATATGAAATAGGAGCAGAGCAAACACGGACCTCCAAAACATCAGATGTGGGATCAGGTGCTATGGAGGAGTGAATATTCCCTGCCGACCAGTTACTCCCGCCGTGTGCTACTTGTCATGATCGGGAAATAACGGAAAACTCCGTCGTCATTCCAGTGTATAAATAATGGACTAACAACTAGTATGAAAAACGCTAAAGACCAAGGAACAATTTCAATACAAATATCGCCCTGTGATTTACTTAGATATGAAACTGATGTAAAAAATAAAAACTATTGCTTTCTGAATCATTGAAATCCCATTATGAAAATGCATACAAATCAATTTCTCACATGCATCTCTAAATGCTTGTTGCGACGTCATTAATATGTTCATTTTCCTGAAATAAATATCTTCAGTTTCCTGTATTTTCTTAAAAAGTTTTGAAAACACCAATTTTCAATGGAAGTTTTAGATAATATTGTCAACAGGCATCGCCCAAATTTTGAGATATATGATTTTTTTTTATTTTACACAACAAATCCAAAAATAAAAGTAGGCAACGGCTGTCACATTTTTTCTGAAGGAAAATACCCGTGAAATTAGTCATTTTGAGGCTTTTTTGTTGAGAAATGGAGAAGTGCATCAAATTAATGACGTCATATTACCGGAATGATACTCCCTTATGGTATAATCTTTCCTGATCTACCACAATAATTACCTCAACTAAATTAGATATTTGACCCAGTTTCAATTTTTTTTTGAAAACATTAAATTTTAATTAGTTTATCTTTATTAGGATTGTGCCAATACTAGTAAAGCTAAAGCATACCGTGTTCTTTAAAAGACAGTATGCGAACCATCTATCAATCCGTGTTCACTAAATCGGACGTGATAAAAGAATTAATAAAACTTTCTGAGCAATATGTAATGGTTACAGCTGACAAGGCTTGACAATATATCGGTTTTATATGTAAGGCTCATTATTTTAACCGTATTATAGAATTAGGCCTAAATTTTTCGTAGTTCACTTTCTAGAGTGAAATTCCTCAAAATCACAACTTTTAACATTGCAGTCCAGGGGAGTTATATCTACCTGACTTATATGTACTATATTCCTAAACCTCATAAAAATCCCCCAAAACAATGAAATATTGCCAAATCCAGGAAATGCTCTACTAACCCTAATTTGAATTCCTTTAAAAAATATCAACTCTGTAAGGGAGAATCTTCAGATTTATTACATACTTTTTAATAAATACAGGATTTTTGCACATGCGATATAGCTGATGTCACAATAGCCATTGATACTGATAGCAGTATCAGTCCTGCAGGGCTGATATGGATTTGCAGGGCAGATACGGATCAATATCACATCCTTAGAAAATTAAACCTAAAAAAAGTGCTTGTGATCATAAACACATTTTGAGGGTAATACAATTCTCTTAATTTCACTTTTTGAATGTTTGGATAATGTAATTGACAAATAATGCTCAGTAGATTTTCTTTTCAAATAACGGATCAGGGACATTTTAAATAGAGTACATGACTGAATTTACAAACCCAAACCGTATGAGACAACACATAGATTGTAAGAAGTCCGTGCATAATTATTTACTTCTGTTCTCAACTTAATGTGTTCTGTTTTTTATTACTAAGTATGTCATAAATAAAATAAAACATATTCTTTTCCACATCACACCCTGAATCAGTCCTCGACCAATATCAGCCCTCGGCCCTCTGGCTGATATTGGTGTCTCGGGCTGATACAGGATGAGATATGGAAAAGGGTATGTGTTATTCTCTATTTACTTTACTTCAGAATATTCAAGAAGTGGTGTAAAACAGATGTGCATTCTCAAAAACGCCAAAACAACTTTTAGAAAATTTAAAATCGCCAATTTCTTTTTCAGAAGGCAGTAATAGATATTGATAATAAAGGATCCGACACTTTCTCATTTACAATATTAATGCAGTCTTCGGTGAACAGGTCTTCCAACATCCTCAGAAATTCGATAGGAAATGATTTTGGTCCTTTATAAGTTGATTTTCTATATTTCTATGGAGTCGAATTTATTTAATTTTTCTCATTGAAAAGAAAAAAAAAACACTTACTGTGACCATCAACTCGACGTTCAGATATTTGAAGACTTTTTTAATGAGCAATATTTACTTATATTCATATGTCAACTCCATATAATTATGTCAGTAAAATTGTCTTAAACTGAGACAGGCTACTAACAGATAAGTTGGGGGATTTCAGCATTCTCTCTTAAGTTGAGATTTTTGCAAAGTATATTGTCATTTTTATGACGTTGTTAGTACACCCAATCATTGGGTCGTATTTTGACAAAGGTGTTTCATTTCAGTTGTAAGGTCTTTGTTTTCATATTAAGAAATTAGAATGTGTATTCCGTACAATGCTCACAAGGTTTGAAAGTTGGGGATAATGGACAATTTTCATTCTTACAGGGAAAATATATGTATAGGAGAAGTGAGCATTATGCAGCGGTCACATCTGCCATTAGTACTGTATATGAATAAAAGTTAAATTGAAAACATATCTTGAATCAAGGAATTTTATTATCAAATATTTAACGGTCATTTTTATGTAAACTATTTAAGTATCAAAGGTTACTGACAGTTAGGAGCTGTAGAAGTATTACATTAAAACACTCGCTTTACATGAAAGGAACTTTAGTCAGTTATATTTGTCGGAAAGATATCTATAAAAAGTGTTTGTTACCAAGTACTATATCAGATTAAGCATACAATGTTGTGAATAAATTTCTAAATAATCAATTTTCAAGTACCATTTTAACAAACACACACTAATATATCTTTTTTCTTTATTTTGGATTCAATTTTTTTTATTTTTCATAAGCGGGATAGCGTTTTTACTCTGGATAAAGATCACATTTTTAATGTAAGCTAGTCAAGTATCAAGTCATTTTTTTTCCTGTGACAACCTTTTTTTTTAAATTATACACTGGATCTGGTTTCACTTAGGAGAAAGACTACACTGTTATTTGGAAGCATGTCAAGAAACAAATTATTCTTTTAAGCAAAAACAAAAAACAACAACAACAAAAAAAACCCAATTACTATTTCAGTGTTTCGTGAGTTGATTATATTACTAACGCCCATTGTTGCACAGCATATAAAGGGCTTCCTCACCCATGAAACGATACTTTACTGCAAAGATGGGTGTTCTACAAGTACTTTGTTTTATTCTTTCTATGTTTGTGTATGGAACATTTGGTGATTTATCTTTAATTAAAAACGAAGCTTCTGATAAAAATGGTTTGCTCTCTAGTACTGTATCCGGTAAGGCTTCCAATGTCTTACGTGACATTCTGAATCAGGAAAGTCTGGTCCGCTTCTCTATGGTTCAGAAAATACAAAATCTGGTAATGGATGCCGCGGACAGTAAAAACGACAGACAAGTTATAAAGGCGAAACTTAGTGAAATGGCAAAGGACTTACGGAACTTGGAGACGAAAAGCCAAATATTGGAGAATACAATAAAGGAAATGAAGGTTCTAAATGAATCTCAATCAGTCTCTACCAAAATCCCCGAAATTGAGGAACTCAAATACCAAATAAATGAAATGAACGTAACGTTACAGAAGTGCAGTGTGAACGGTCTTTTGGAACGTTATAAATATACAGAGAACGCTTCAGGAAGATCTGTGAATGAAACTCTGCAAGCTGTTTGTAGGGATCTGAATGAATCCAACTGGATCTTGTCAAAAGGTATATTATTACATTTTATTTACGTTTAGACCATTAAACCGAATTTAAGCGAGAAAAAATTGGATCAAGCGTTAAAAATTGAACTTTCTACGTAAAAACTATGAAATAATCATTCTTTTCGCAGACCGAATAAATCAAGATTGATTTTGAATCACGTATATATATTTTTTTTTCTCTCTGATGTTCTGGGGCTGCCTTTTGCTCATTATAAAGCTAAATTTTAAAAGAACACTATAACGTATATAATCTGATTTACAATAAAGAGTATGTATGTGGGTAACATTAAATATTCTTTTACACAGTGCTTCCAAAGGATTGTTGGGACATTTTGCAGAAATACCCAAGTTTAGAAGGAAGGGACGGGGTATACAGGATATCCGTGGCCTATGAAGTAAAGTCTGTTTACTGTGACATGAGAACTGATGGAGGAGGGTGGACAGTTAGTAAAAATTGTTAAATTCTCTTCTACAAAATAAAGCATTTATAGCTGTTATCAAGTTTTCTTATTAAGTACGTAAACACGTCTTAAACTTAAATTACTCAAGTTTGCTAAATTTTAAACGAATTCAAAATTCAATTAATGTGTTAAAGGTAATTCAAAGAAGACTGGACAATTCTACAGACTTTTACAGGACGTGGTCAGAATATAAACAAGGATTTGGGGATCCCTCTAAAAACTACTGGATAGGTAAGTTAAGTTTATGTAAGATTTACATTATAAGGTGTCTATCTAAAACTACTGGATTGGTAAGTTTAGTTTATTCTCCATATACATAATAAGGTGTTCATCTAAATGTAATGTCAAAATATAAACCAGAATTTAGGGATCCCTCTTATAACTGTATTTGTTTATTTTATGTTACATTTGCATTATAAGATGTCTATCTAAATGTAGTGTGAAAATATAAATAAGGAGTTGGGTATCCCTCTAAAAAATGCAGAAAACCAAATATTTCATTTGTGGATTCATTCTTTTTACAAAGAGTGTGCGAGAAATTAAAAAAAAATGATGTTATTGATGCGTTCAAGGTGCATGCCATTTTATGAATATTTAAATCCAGTAAATCATCGAATGAATTCTAGTATATTACATTTTGCCCATGAAAAACAAGCATCCCTACCGGGATCCCCTTTTCTCGTCAGCATACAAGCTCGTTTGGAACATTAATTTAGTGCATCAGTAATCCGATCGTAATTCCAATGACAAAAATTAAAAATACCATAATTCCGTGAAGAAAAATCAATAACGCGGAACGAAATGCAAACTTGATCTGTAACTCATTGAGATACACTAACATACCAAAAATCATTTCGATATCTGCAAGCCTTTAGAAAAAAGTGTAGAAAACCCATTGGGACAACAGACCAACAGACAGAGGGACAGCTAGGCGGACGGACGCGTACATACAGAGAGATAAACAGGTACTAATTAGGGTACTTATGAATAGATGTTTGAGAGTAAGGCCAATATACTGGCTTGCGACTGATTTAAAAAGAAGAATGTCGTTAACATTTTCCTCTGCATTCCTCATTGATTACTTTGTAATTGGGTATTTGTTCTCTACCGTTCATCCAATTCACGTGTTATGCCTGAAATAGTTATGAACATGGACATCCTTAAAACATTATTGAACATAATACATTATCACGTTATTAATATTTCTTCTAATGAACAAATAATGTTTATATCAACATACTGCTCATTCTGACTTTGTGGGATGGGAGATCGGTCCTTCGGGTGAGACCTATTAACTGAGGTCCTGTGTCGCAGTAGGTGCTGGCACGAAAAAGGTCCCTCACTGCTCAATGGCCCTAAGCGCAGAGTAAAGGACAAAATTTGCTCCTGTCCACCGGCAAGTGGTGGCGTCTCCATATGAGTGAAAAATTTTCGAGAGGGGCGTTGAACAATTTACAATCGATCAATCATTGTGACGTAGAAAGAATACTGTAGTTTCATCAATATTCGTTGAGCACCAATTTTCGATTATATCGTTGTTTAGCAGACCCACGAATTCAAACGTTCATTGAATTAAGAAAAATCATATTCATTTGTATAGGCAATGCTTTTGTCCACGAAATTACGTATCCTCGAAAACGTCTCTTTTACAAAATCCACGAAAATTGATGCCAACGAAAATTGATGACACCACAGTACTAAAATAGATAAGACGCTAGTCTTCTTAACTTTTTTCCGAAATAATGAAAATCATATTGTGCGCATCTTTCTCGCAATCAAAATCTTGCTTTCAAAACAAAAAGATATATATTTGCAAACGCTTTTACAAAAATGAAAAATATTGACAATACAAAAGCAAACTTTGAAAATGTATTAGCCAAAAAAAGAAAATAATAAAATAAAGAGAAGACATTTTTTTCCTCTGTCAGATTCAATCTTATCTCACCTTGACAAAACTTTATTGGAACAGCATATATTATACATCATAATGTCCATACGAATACCAGGAACCTACAAGTTTTTATGGTAGGTTCTATTCATAACCTATCCATTCATACCAAAACCGCCAATATTGCAATTTTTGTAAAACGCCGATGGGTTTAGTGGGCAGTTATTAAAATCGTAAAATGACACCAACATCGCACGTAACGTCAATAAAGGTCCTGTCACAAGTCATTTTGAATAATGTATCGTAGCTATTGATATAGGACGGGGTCCGACTCGGGTTGTCGTTATCGCGTTAAACCCCGCCCTGTACCTCCGATACACTAGAAAGCTCGTTGTCTAAATATAACGTGTTACATTTAAGAATTATAAAGATTTTTTATCGTAATTTTATATAACTTTTTACCTCCTTGTAGGAAATGACGCAATCTTCGAATTAACAAAGAACAAGGACCAGGAACTCCGGGTTGAGCTACAAAGATTTAATGGAGACGAAGCATACGCTCAGTACTCCACATTTTATGTCGGAGATATGTACAATAAATACAAACTCACTGTTTCGGGGTATTCAGGAACCGCAGGTACGTCTACTCATAATAATTTTTACGTGTCAAGGTAGCCTAGTGGTAAAACGTTTGTTTCGTGATTGGGAGCACCGGGTTCAATTTCCGGTGCCGCGTCAAATCTAAGACGAAAATATTGGCAGTGACTGTTCCTTTGCCAAGCGCTCAGCATTAGGAGTGAAAGTCACGGGTTTTACGAGATGACCTAAAAAAACGTAGGTCCCGTGTACGTAAGACATTTGCACGATAAAGAAACCTCCCTGCTCAATGGCCTTGAATGCCGAGCATAGGTCTTTTGAAGCCCTTCACCGATATACGGTGACATCTCCATGTGAGTGAAAATTTCTCCAGTTTTTTTACGGTGACATCTCTACATGAGCGAAAAACTCTCGAAAGGGACTTTAAACAATATATAATAAATCAATCATAATAATGTTACGAAATGTTCTGTGGTCACAGGGGATTAGAATATCAGTTTAGAATTGAATTCTGTTCTGACTGGAAATTGTGAATATAGTGTAATGAGTGTTCCTTATGTCACTATTAGACTGGCACCAAAAAAGTTTGGTTGACATCATATTTTAATTGTTCATATTATGAAGACACTTTTCAATGGATATTATCTTAATATGTACACTTTCGAATGATAAAAAATGTTTTATATGGAATAAATTAAATAGAAACACAATTTATGCATGTAAAACTGCATTGAACCCTTTTCGCGTTTACATACTCTTTAAGGTCCTACCAATGACAGACAGTATTACTCGTGTAGATACTTAATTCATTCATTAATTACTTGGTGTTATAAATCATAACCAAATAATGTTCATGACATCCCTAACAAAAAATACTATAGTAAACTATAATAAACTATATTTAACTATAGTTTACTATAGTAAATCAAAGTTCCAAAGTTTTCACCATAGTAAATCAAAGTTCCAAAGTTTTCACCATAGTAAATCAAAGTAGTTTTTACCATAGTAAATCAAAGTTCCAAAGTTTTCACCATAGTAAATCAAAGTTCCAAAGTTTTTACTATAGTAAATCAAAGCTCCAAAGTTTTCGCCATAGTAAATCAAAGTTCCAAAGTTTTCGCCATAGTAAATCAAAGTTCCAACGTTTTTACTATAGTAAATCAAAGTAGTTTTTACCATAGTAAATCGAAGTTCCAAAGTTTTCACCATCATAATGTTCATGACATCCCTAACAAAAAATACTATAGTAAACTATAATAAACTATATTTAACTATAGTTTACTATAGTAAATCAAAGTTCCAAAGTTTTCACCATAGTAAATCAAAGTTCCAAAGTTTTCACCATAGTAAATCAAAGTAGTTTTTACCATAGTAAATCAAAGTTCCAAAGTTTTCACCATAGTAAATCAAAGTTCCAAAGTTTTTACTATAGTAAATCAAAGCTCCAAAGTTTTTTTCTATAGTAAATCAAAGCTCCAAAGTTTTCGCCATAGTAAATCAAAGTTCCAACGTTTTTACTATAGTAAATCAAAGTAGTTTTTACCATAGTAAATCGAAGTTCCAAAGTTTTCACCATAGTAAATCAAAGTTCCAACGTTTTTACTATAGTTAATCAATGTTCCCAAGTTTTTATTATAGTAAATCAAAGTTCCAATGTTTTTGTATTTACTTTAACAATTTATATATTTTAATTAAGTTTTTTTTTTTAATTATTAAACTGTTTTAAGGGGGGGGGGTTATATTAGGTTTGTTGGGGCTGATTTTTATTGTTCATCTTATATCTAATTTAAATATGAAAAGTGTTTAATTTAAATGCAATGTATTTATTTATCATTAGAAAAAACATGTTGCCTTAAGTAAATGAAGCAAATATTTTGATTCTAAACGACTCAATTTTTATCTTCTAGTTATTTTTTCTCCATAAATAAAAATTACGTTCTATCTGCACAAATTAAAATCAAACAATTTAAAATAATACTGCTTATTTACCGATGCAAGAGACAATTTTTACATTAAGACCATTTCTTTTACTTTGATCTATTTGGGGGACGATTCGGGTTTTTGAAGAAAAAAATTCTGAAACTTGACCTTGAAATTTATAAAATGTAGAGAATGGGAAGCAAAACCATAATCCCATGGGTTTATAGTGCTTAATCAAAGTTCCAAAGTTTTCCCCATAGTAAATCAAAGTTCCAAAGTTTTCATCATAGTAAATCAAAGTTCCAAAATTTTCATTATAGTAAATTAAAGTTCCAAAGTTTTCACTATAGTAAATCAAAGTTCCAAAGTTTTCACTATAGTAAATCAAAGTTCCAAAGTTTTCCCCACAGTAAATCAAAGTTCCAAAGTTTTCACTATAGTAAATCAAAGTTCCAAAGTTTTCACCATAGTAAATCAAAGTTCCAAAGTTATTACTTTGATACTATAGTTAACTTTAGTAAACTATAGTTAACTACAGTTTACTTTAGTATTTTTTTTGTTAGGGATTTTTCCGTTAAATTTTTAAACAAAAAGCAAAAGTACCATTTAAAAATAGTGAGGTGTGATGTCCAGTTTTCTCTCATATACATAGAAGAACAAGCCTTTTATATATACACAGTACATATTATATTATGTTCCCCAAACGAAGTTGGGGAACATATTGTTTTTACTCTGTTTCTTATTAAGGTCTTCCGTCTTCACGGAAGACCTTATAGTGATTGTATTGTTTCTTATTATTATTATTATTATTATTATTCTTTTTTTGACAAAATTTTGTGCACGCGATTTCTCGAAAACTATTCAGCGGTTTTCAACGAAACTTTCACAAAAAATGCGTCATTATATGAAGTTGTGCAGTCTATAATGTTTTTTGGAAAACTCGCTTCCGGTGCCAAGTTATGGACAATTTTCTGATTTTAAAATGCGATTTTGTCGCGCACTTTTATCGAAATTGGCTAAAGATATGAATTGGAGACTTATTGGAGACAATAGCTCGTGACTTTCTGGTTTGCAGAATCACCTTTTTGTGCGTCGTCAATACTTCCGGTCATTACGAGATGCAAATTCAAAAAATCGTATTTTTCTAACTTTTTTGTTTTTCAATATTTTTTATTTATTTTTAGAATATTAATAGAGACCCTTCTATTGATGCTTACTATATAAGTTGTTTGAATATTGGTTAATCTGAACTCTAGATATTAATATTTGAAAATTTGAAGCGGGTCCAAGATGGCGTCTGCCTCTGTCAACTCCGCCATTTCGCGAGTAGGGGTTTCTGGAGGCAGCTGAGCGTTTGATTAAACCATTCTGACATAAGGATACATGAAATGTAAAAAACTACTTTGACTTTCACGTAGTAGTACGTTGTAATTACGTGTCAATCTTAAAACTTAATTTCCGTTTCACTGCTTTAGTTTAACTGGGCTAGATACCATATGTAATGTGTACAATGTGTTAAATATACCTTCTTAACGTCGAAATAAAATAAAGGCGATAAGTACGTTTTATTTATTTAATTTCATTGAAGCTATCACACCTATTTAATAGATCAGTCCAAAGAAAAGCGCAAATATTTACTCGTGGCGTTTGGCGCGAAATTATCAATAGTGGCCCGCCTTTTATAATTCTTAGACAGGTGTCCTGTTGCAAATGTATACACAAGTATATTTAGAGCAGTGCTCTCAATAGCTTAATGGTTTGCGCGTTAATAGATCACGTAGTAATTACGTTACAATTCTGTGTCAAACTAAAGATTTATTCCAGGGTCTACTCAAACGTCTTCTGTAACTGGTTTTGGTTGGTTCTCAAAGTAGAAAAAGAAAAGACTAAATGTGCAAATGAGAGATACCTATTATCATTTGTTGTGCAAGACGGAAAAACAGATCTTAAATCATAGCTATAAGTTATAGTTTTTCAAGAAACAATATCGATGTATGTATATAGTAAGTATAAAACGTATAACCACTGTTTTCCCCATGCACACTTGTGTGATATTAAACGAACAGAAAAGACAAAAATAAGAAAACCATTTTAATAAGATCGTCTAATGCAGTTTATATTCACATTCTTTTCTCAAAGACCTGAATCAAGTTATTGAACATAAATGGTAACTGATTCCTTGACTGTCGAAGAGCGAGGCATGTTTTTCGGCGAAACATTTCAACCTTTTTATGAAAGTGTAACTAATCGGCATAGTTCACTTCTGAGACGGGAAATAAAAAAATTAAATTAAAGTCATTTCACTGCTTTTGTGTTACTTTTCTATAGAATGTGTACAATGTGTTAAATATATTTTCTAAACCTCAAAATGTAGGCTATGAGAACGTTCTTTTTTCTTAATTTCATTGAAGCTATCACACCTATTTAATAGATCAGTCCAAAGAAAAGGCGCGAAGATTTAACGTGGCGTTTGGCGCGAAATTATGAATAATGGCCCTCTTTTATAAATTCTTAGACAGGTGTACTGTAGCGAAAGTATACACAAGTCCATTTAGAGCAGTACTCCCAATAGGGTAATGGTTAGCGTGTTGGGGATAAAAGGGGAAAAAGCGGATTGGATTTTCACGCTGGCGACCTGGATTCAATTTGTGACCAAAAGTTTTAATCACTTCTCAGCTCGACTTTACGAGTTTGTTTTTTCCAGAATCGGACGGAAGACCTCTCGTTGCTCGCAACGAGATCGTTTCTAGTTATTAAGGTCTTTCGTCTTCACGGAAGACCTTATAGTGATTCTATTGTTTCTTATTATTATTATTATTATTATTATTATTATTCTTTTTTTTTTAGACAAAATTTTGTGCAGGCGATTTCTCGTAAACTATTCGGTGGATTTCAATGAAAATTTCAGAAATTATAGGTCATTATATGAATTTTATATAAAATTCCGTTTGTTGGAAAATTCGGTACCAGTGCCAAGTTATGGACAATTTCCTGATTTTAAAATGCAATTTTGTCTTCGAGTGTTCTCGAAAACGGCTAAAGATATTAACTGGAGACTTGTTAGAGATGATAGACCATGAGTTATAGATGTGCAATTTTGACTTCGTTTGCGTCGTAAGTACTTCCGGTCGCTACAGGAAGTGAATTCAAAATGTCCACTTTTTCAACTTTTTTTGTTTTTCAATATTTTTCTTTGATATAATTAATGATAATAAAGACCCTACTGGAAAAGCCAAATATATAATTTTTCTATGAATTGATCAATCCACACACTAGATATTCGCATTTAAAAATCTGAAGCGTGTCCAAGATGGTGGTGGTCTCGGTAAACTCCGCCATTAAGCAAGTCGGGTTCTAGAAGGTCAGCTGAGCGTTTAGATGAACGAAACTTCTACCAAAAAGATTTATGAAATGTAAAGGATTCTTTTGATTGCTACATCGCAATTACGTTGCATTGAGTATACTTTTAACATGAGGTTTCCTCAAACTTCTATTGAAATCGCTTTTGTCTGCATCTCAAAGTTAGAATACAACTTGACTACAAGTGGAAGTACAATGACTTCAGTCTTTTATTTTGCACCAGGGAAAACTTATCCTAAACCATGGTTATAATACTTTTCAAGAAACTTGCCTGACTTAATATTAACTACATGTATGTTTCTGAAGTATGACTTGACTTCTGTTTATTTTTCTTTACGCAGGCTTGTGATATATTCAATGAATAGAAAAGACAAAAATAAGAAAAACATTTTTAAAAGATTGTTTATTAAAGGTTATATGAATATTCTTGTAATAAATGCAAGTTATTGACATAAATAGTATCAGATTCCTTGACCGTCGGAGGACGAGTGATTTTTTTTTTTCAGTGAAACATTCCAGTCTTTTCATAAACAAGTAACTCATCACCACTTTGGGGGTAAACAGGTAACTAAATTCGTGAAAAATCTTACCGAATTCACTGCTTTGGTGTTACTTGGCCCTATACGATATTATATTTGTATAATGTGATAAATATTCTCATACTTTCTAACGCTCGAAATTCTGGTTATAAGAACATACATTTCTAATTGTCATTGAAGCTATCACATCTATTAAATAAATCAAACATTTCAAAGGAATAGCGTTAAGAACTACTTGTGACGTTTGACACGAATTAATGCATCATGACCCGACTTAGTAGTAGACAAATGGCGACAATAGTGCAGAAATATATAATATTTGGCATGTCTGTATATGGAGTTGCATGGGATAAAAAGTTGAATACATATCGAAAAAAGGAAAGAAAACTGTATCATCTGTTCATTATTAATAGATTATCTATCCTAAAAAATACTGTTTAAACTCAAGTAACAAATTCCGATGTGATCATCTTGATCAAAGTTTGGCAAGCTAGCTCTCGTGTTATAATTCCAAACTGAATTTTAAAATAATGTAATGTATGTTGGAATGAGAAAACAATCTCGCGATATTCGAATGTTAATTTGAAGCGGGTTCCCAAAGGTGTAATGGGTACCGCAATGGATTTTCACGCTGGCAACCCGGGTTCGATCCCCCATGTTTCCGATTTTTAAAGTAACTTTTTCAGTTTGATTTTACTTTTTTTCTGAATCGGACGGAAGACCTCTCGTTGCTCGCAACGAGTTTCTTTTCTAGTTTCTTATTAAGGTCTTCCGTCTTCACGGAAGACCTTATAGTGATTCTATTGTTTCTTATTATTATTATTCTTATTATTATTCTTTTTTGACAAAATTTTGTGCAGGCGATTTCTCGAAATCTATTCAGTGGTTTTTCATGAAACTTTCACAAAATATGCGCCATTATATGAAGTTGTTACATCCGAAGAGTAATTTGGAAAACTCGCTTCTGGTGCCAAGTTATGGACAATTTCCTGATTTTAAAATGCGATTTTGTCGCGCACTTTTATCGAAAATGGCTAAGGATATGAACTGGAGACTTATTGGAGATGATAGACCATGACTTTGTGGATTGCAGAATCGCCTTTTCGTGCGTCGTCAGTACTTCCGGTCGTTACGAGATGCAAATTTTAAAAAATCGTATTTTCTAACTTTTTTGTTTTTCAGTATTTTTCATTTTTATTTGGTATGGTAATAGAAGCCCTCCTTATAATGCTTACTATTTAATTTGTTTGAATGTTGATAAATCTAAAGTCTACATATTTGCATTCAAAAATCTGAAGCGGGTCTAAAATGGCGGCTGTCTCTGTCAACTCCGCCATTTCGCGAGTAGGGGTTTATGGGGGCAGCTGAGCGTTTGATTAAACCATTCTGACATAAGGATACATGAAATGTAAAAAACTACTTCGACTCTCACGTAGTATTAAATGGTTGGAGGAGTTACCTCCCGTTACTTGTTTATATCATAATAGATAATCAATGTAAATATTGTAATTAATTGGTCAATTGACTAAAGAATTAAACGAGTATTATTGATAAATGATGTTCTGTTAGAAAATAATAATGGTGTTGCCAAAAGAAAGACAGTCTGTTTTATTTTATCAATATGATATCTGATAACTTATGATCATTGATTAAGTTGAGGTACACGGGGGCAGTACAGCCAACTGGCTTGTGTCTTCACTTTGGTACAGAAACCAATTGGTTTATCGATCAAATAGGATTGTGCAAAGTTGCCCTAGTCAGTGACTAGTTAAAATGTAGCTGTGTGTCATTAGCTATAGGTTTGTCATTAGGACAGAGAAGCTCTTACAAAGTTAAATCATACTGTGAAAGTATATTGTAGCCACTTGGCTAGAGTTATATAGGCAACTTGGTAAGCAGTTATACACCAGGCAGATGTTAAAGGCTAAATCAAGAGGCACCAGGCAGATAGATGTTGACTTATATAGTCAGTTTTACGAGTATAGTGAGGCAATTATCATATGGCACCAGGCAGGTGCCGGTATTAACTGAAGATATATAATTATACAAAGCACTTAGGTCATTTGATTTAAAGACACCAGGCAGGTGTCATATTATTATCTGTATATATTGCATTCAATCATATCCCCAGTAAAACTCGGTAATCCGAGCACGGACCTACTGACCGCTCAGATCCGACACGTTACAGTAGTACGTTGCAATTGAGTGTCAATCTTAAAACTTAATTTCCGTTTCACTGCTTCAGTGTAGCTGGGCTAGATACGATATGTAATGTGTATGATGTGTTACATATACTTTCTTAACGTCAAAATGAAATAAAGGCGCTAAGAATGTTTTATTTTTAAAATTTAATTGATGCTATCATACCTATCTAATAGATCAGTCCAAAGAAAAGGCGCAAATATTTACTCGTGGCGTTTGGCGCGAAATTATGAATGCTTTTTATAATTCTTAGACAGGTGAACTGTTGCAAAAGTACCGTGGTATACACAAGTATATTTAGAGCAGTACTCCCAATAGCTTAATGGTTAGCGCGTTGGGGATATAAAAAAAAAGCGCATTCACGTTGGCGACATGGTTTCAATCCTCCTTGTGACCAAAATTTTGAATCTCTTTTCAGCTCGATATTATGTGGGTTTCTTTTCCTAAACGGACGGAAGACCTCTCGTTGCTCGCAACGAGATCGTATCTAGTTATTATTATTTTTCTTCTCGGGAAAATTTTGTCCGCGAATGATCTTGTAAACTATACATCCGATTTAGGTGAAATGTTTTTAGGGTCAGAGGACATGTTATGTAGATTTGCGGAATCAAGGTCATTTTGCGCGCACGTGCTTGCAAGAGCGCGCACGTGCAAAACTTGAAATGACCAATATATAATGGATAAAACCGTAACTTTTCTATTTTTCTAACAAAATGATTTGAAACTCATAATGTAAGGATATATTAGTAGTATGCACAAGATGACATGGTCAAAATAGCAAGATCGCACGCGCATGCACGTGCGCTATCTCTGATTGGCTGAAACTAAAGTCTCAATATCTTTCTTGTTTTTAGATAAAATCATTTGAAATTTTGAACATAGTCATACATTAGGGAGATCTACAGCCTGTAATATAAGAATTACCATGAAAGCATGTGCATGCATGTGTGCTTGCATGAGCTCGCATGTGCAACATGAGAAATGTCCAACATAATTGATACAGACGTAACTATTTAAATTATTGATGAAATGCTTTGAAACTCATATTATAAGTATATATTAGAAGCATAGACAAGATGACATGGTCAAAAAAGCAAGATCTCACGCGCATGCACGTGCGCTTCGCTCTGATTGGCTGAAACTAAAGTCTCAATATCTTTCTTGTTTTTGACGAAATCCTTTGAAATTTTAAACATAGGCATGTATTAGGATATCCTACAATAAAATATATAGCAATTATCATGAAAATGCGTGGATGCACATGCGCTGCAATCTGATTGGCTTATGCTTTAAATAGCTATAACTCCCTTGGTTTTCAACCAAACAGGATGGGATTATGGAACATAGATAGATATAATGGACTCTACAAGAAGGTATGGTCACCCTGCACATACATACACGTGCGTGTAGGTGCACTGCAATCTGATTGGCTGAAACTTTAAACAGCTATAACTCCCTTGGTTTTCAACCAAACAGCTAGGGTCGGATTTAGAACATAAATAGATGTAATGGACTTCTACAAGAAGGTATGGTCACCATGCTCATGTATGCACGTGCGTGCACGTGAAATGGGTAAAATCAAAAATACAGTTTAATGAGAGTATTTTTTTTCAATACTTTTAGATTAATTACTTTAATATTTAGTATATTAAAATATATATAGATTGTATAGACAAGATGATATGGTCATTACGCACATGCATTCACATGCGCACGCGTGGAATTCTAAAATTTGAATGAACTTGGTACTTTCTCCTGGGTAAATGTTGTTAAAGCCTGAAATGCATAAAATTTGTCTTATTTAATGAAGCTTGCAGGGAATGTGGCACCAAAAGGAAGTTGGGGAGCGTTTGGGGAACATCTGTAACGGTCCCCGTTACAATTAGCACTAGTTTCAAATGATTTGATACAAGCTTTAACTTAAAAATGTAGTATGCGTCGTACAATATATATTACATACAACATGTATTTGTTCGTTATTTTTACATTATTCATGTACAATGTTTTCTTAAATCCTAGACAAAGGTGATTAAGCTGGAGGTAACAATGCAATGACTATTGCTTTATTATATCATAGATTATGGTTTTATCTAATTTCTGTTTAAGGTGACAGTATGAATTATCACAATGGTTACCGTAGTAAATTCTCAACTAAAGATAAGGATAATGACGGTGATAGTGGGAACTGTGCTATAGCATGGCACGGAGCCTG
>NW_026920940.1:12500-17937 GCF_032062105.1 Saccostrea cuccullata | reverse complement strand
AAAAATCTCTATATTTTTTCTCTTTTTTCACAAAATGCTTTGAAATTTAAAATATAGGCATACTTTAAGATGTCCTACAATAAGATATATAATAAATGTCATGAAAACACGCGCATGCACGTGCACTGCAATCTGATTGGCTTAAACTTTAAATGGCTATAACTCCCTTGTTTTTCAACCAAACAGGATGGGATTAAGAACATAGACAGACATAATGGACTACTAAAAGAAGGTATGGTCATCATGCACGTGCATGCACGTCCATATGAGTAAAATAGTGTAGACAAGATGATATCGTCATTACGCTCATGCAATCACATGCGCACGCCTTCATTGCTTAAATCTGAAATACTTGGTATACTTTTGGGAAAACGTTGTTTACGTCTTAAATGCATAGATTTTGCCTTCTTTAATGAAAATTACAGGGAATATGGCACGAGAAGGGAGTTGGGGAGCGTTTGGGGAACATCTGTAACGGTTCCCGTTACAATTAGCACTAGTTTATAAATTGATATAAGGACAGGGCCATTTTATGCAAATTAAAAGAAAACCTAGCTCTTTGCTTACACACCTACAGCTGTACTGGATTTCATAAAATCAAGTGATACGTACAGCCTACCTCAGACAGCAATGTGTGACTCAAGGGATATACTGTATGTGTACTTAAAATAGCGGGCTTTGGTGCAGAAGTTGATGCGCTAATTCATTAATACAGCTAAGAAATCATTTTTGAATAGAATATAAGGCACCAACATGTGTAGCTATATGTGTGGCATTATTTAAGGTGACGAAATTATTGATTACCCCAACAACTCCATATCCTTTGATTGCGCTAAGTTTTGAATACTCCAAATTATGTACACGTACTAAATCTAAAATGAAAGCCGAGATAAATTTTCAGTTAGGTTGCATAAGTCCTATCTATAATCAGTTTCTTTTATTGAGGGTGTAGCATAAATCAGAACATGAAAATATGGTATGCATTTAATTAAAATATTCATTATATAATATCATTCATAAGCATATCTTGGCATTATTTAAGATGACGAAACTGCATAGAACATGCGTAACATGAAAATAAATGATATATAGAAGAAAACAATATTTAAAAAAAGGGAGATAATAAAACACCAAATCTTCACCACTTCAATATACTTTAAAATGAGTGACAAAAATTGACTCATGTTCAAACTAATTTTGCATAAAAATATCTAATCATACTTATGTAACGTGTCTAGCGGAATGTTTATAGCAATCGGGGGGGGGGGGTTATTTCCAATATAATATAATTTTTCTTAATAAATGATTGACAAACAATTGATTACAAAGGCCTGCAAAATATAATGGCTAACCTTATCTAGGTTAATAATCACGTTAATTTTGAATAGTGAATCAAATAATTACCAGATGATTAAGAAAATGGCATTGGGTAGGCTATCCCTAACACTGGCCAATCTCGGACTGACGCTTGTACTGCAGCCTTATTCAGGACACAGTCAGTACAAGCGACAGCCCTCCAATTCAACTGCTGTGCACACTGCTAGCCTTATTCAGGCAGACACACTGTACACAACAGTCTGGTTTCCAGACAGATCAATCAGCAAGACGAATTACAGGTGTGGTGGCTAACCTCCATTTCTGGTTAGCCTCTGAGTGGCTTGCCACTTCAAAACGCAACAACCTTTTATTTATTATTCTTATAGACTAAACCTTAAAATTACTTAATTTATAAGGTCGACTACTACTGTAATCTGACTTTAATTCGTTAAGTTACCGCTGTTATGGTTCACACACGTACGTCGAACCCTTATCACATCTTCCGCTAGAATGAACGCTCGATACCGCGATTCAGCCTTTATATACTTTTAAAGGCTGATGTTTACATCCACATCCTAATCACTGAACCCGAATGAATAACAATATATATTAATATAAATTTCCGGAAAATTACACTTGTGACAGCCCAGCTGTCAAAATTCAGATATTCTCATGGCATTATACAGAACTGTTTTTATGAAAATATACATTGAAACTATTTTATCTACAAAGTGCTGCATTTTATATGTAATGAAGATAGATCAATATTACATATGGATTGATTACCTGTGGATATAATAATTTATCATTATATCCCTACTATTAATACTCTATATACATTTAATACCATAAAACTGCCTATTTCCCCGAGAAAAGACCATTTCCCTCATCGTGTACTTACTTACTTTACTTATCCTCTTCGTCCCCCATGGGACATAAGGCTTCAACAAGCTGTTTCCATCTTCCTCTATCCTTTGCCACATACTGTGCCTGTCCCCACGAGTAGCCCACTTACTCTAACTCTGATGTTATAGTTCCTCTCCATGTTGTTCGTGGTCTACCTCGCTTCCTCTTTCCAGACGGTGTCCAATGTTTTGGGTATCCTGCTGTTTTGGGTATCCTGCTCTGGGGCATTCTCATCACGTGTCCAAGCCATCTCATTCTTCTTTGTTTGATTTCTGTTGTTATACTCCTGCTTTTGCTTTTCTTGTGCAGGTCTCTGTTAGAGATCATGTTTGGCCAGAAGATACGGTGGATTTTTCGAAGGACAGTTGTTGTGGAATGCCTCTAATTTTCTCATGTCGCTGTCAACAACACGCCAGCATTCAGACCCATACAGGAGAACTGATTTTACATTGCTGTTGTAAAATTGCAGTTTGGTTCTCAGACTGTAGTTGTTTGACTTCCAGATGGGCTGAAGTTGGGCAAATGCTGTCCGTGATTTACTGAGTCGTGATTTTATATCTTTACCATTGCATCGTGGACTACTCCCTGAAAAATCATAGCTATTTTCTGGGACTATTCCCCTTTGAATATGTATTAGAAATTCTGACCAATCAAAGTGATCAGTGGGCGGACCGTTCAAGGAATCTTGAGTCTGTGACGTATGTCATTAGCAATGTAACTATGACGTCAAAACATGCATGTCAAAATCATACAAAATGAAGACAACGATAATAGGACTCATTCGTCATATTTATGACGTCAGGTGTGGCTGGTGTACTAGAGGTGGTTACGTAAGCGCTTTAATCACCGCGGCGCTTGTAACAATGTAAACAAATGGACGTGTTCTTCGAACTTGAAAGTTGACGGAGCTAAACCAATGGGCTGATTCGATCTTTAATCGAGCTGTCACAACCTGGAGAAAGGTTTATCGAAATCTTGGGTAATTATTTTCTGTAAAGAATATACATTTATGGAAACTTTTTAAAGAAATATCGAGTGTAATATGCCTTAACCCATATGCCTACATGACGAAGATAGTACAATGACAAAATGAAAGTATTGTTTACAATCGACATATTTGTGTTTGCACAAACACTAGATTCAAATGGAATAAGTATATGGTATGAATGCTTATGGCTATATTTTGTTATTTTTTCATTTTTACGTGACAATCATCGCACAGCTATAGGTTATGTAGGCCTACACTGGGGCAATCAGAAGTTGGACGGTTATTCGCTATTCACCATTCGAATGGCGAACCGCAGGCTGTCTCCCGGTTCGCTATTCAAATTACCGTAAATGTCCTAGTAATTTTTTTTTTCAAAAAACTTTAATTACGCATGACGAATTAATCCGTGTTTAAGAAGAAAAGCAAAGACATCACTTAAAGAAGAAGAGTGTGGACCCCAAACAAATGAAGCTAGCCTGACCAAAATGATGAATATTTAGCTAGCCCGGTCAAAATTTAAAAAAACAAGAGGCCCAAGGGCCTTGAATCGCTCTTCTGATAAATTGTACAACCTATCACTTGTATTTGAAGCCTCTAACCCTAAGTATCCTAAAACCCAAGTTGCATCAACTGATAAAAAGTTTGATGATTCTTAGCCAATTAGGACTGAAGATATTTTAATAAAGCTATATAAAAACATAAATACGTCACAGTGACCTACTTTAAGACTGAAGTTTTCTGAGGACTTAAGATGCATTAATAGACAAACTAAGATTGAAGATTCTAAGCCAATATGTATTTGAGATATTCAAAAGTAGGTCACCTTGACCTACTTTTTGGTCTACATTCTTGGAAAACCCAAGATGCATCAACTGACAAAGTTTGATGATTCTAAGCCAATAAATACCTGAGATATTCAAAAGTATGTCACTGTGACCTACTTTTTGGTCGACATTCTCTGAAAACCCAAGAGGCATAAACTAACAAAGTTTGATGATTCTAAGCCAATAAGTACCGGAGATACTTAAATATAGCCATAAAATGTCAAAAGTAGGTCATCATGACCTACTTTTTGGTCGACATTCTCCGATAACCCAAGATGCATCAAGTGACAAAGTTTGATGATTCTAAGCCGATAAGTACTGGAGATACTTAAATATAGCCATTAAATGTCAAAAGTAGGTCATCGTGACCTACATTTTGGTTGACATTTATCAGAGGCCTAAGATGCATCTGCTGACCAAGTTTGATAATTCTAAGCCAATAAATACCTGAGATATTCAAAAGTAGGTCACTTTGACCTACTTTTTGGTCGACATTCTCTGAAAACCAAAGAGGCGTAAACTAACAAAGTTTGATGATTCTAAACCGATAAGTACCAGAAATACATAAATATAGCCATTAAATCTCAAAAGTAGGTCACCGTGACCTACTTTTTGGTCGACATTCTCCGAAAACCCAAGATGCATCAACTGACAAAGTTTGATGATTCTAAGCCGATAAGTACTGGAGATACATAAATATAGCCATAAAATATTGAAAGTAGGTCACCGTGACCTAATTTTTGGTCGTCACTCTCCGAAAACCCAAGATGCATCAACTCACAAAGTTTGATGATTCTAAGCCAATAAATACCTAAGATACTGAAATATAGCCATAAAATGTTGAAAGTAGGTCAAAGTGACCTACATTTTGGTCGACATTTTTCAGAGTCCCAAGATGCATCAGCTGACCAAGTTTGATGATCATTGGTCTGAAGGTAATCAAAATATGCCTTTTAAACAATTTGAAAACAAATGCCTGCAAAATTCTAAAAGTAGGTCACAGTGACCTACTTTTAGTTAAATATGTTTTAAGGTCCCAAGATACAGCAACTTACAAGATTTGATGATTCTAACCCTCTCAGTGTCTGAAATAATGGGTTGAAATGTTTTAAAAAGGATAAGTCATAAAGTTCAAAAAGTAGGTCACGGTGACCTACTTCTAAGTTGACGTTGTTTAAGGACCCAAGATGCATTAACTGACAAAGTTTGATGATCATAGGCCTTAAAGTGTCCAAAATATGCCTTTAAATCAATTTGAAAACAAATGCCCGCAAAATTAAAGAAGTAGGTCACTGTGACCTACTTTTGAGTTAACATGATGTGAAGTCCTAAGATGCATCTACTTACAAGATTTAATGATCCTAGTCCTTATAGTAAGCAAAATATAGACATTTTCATTAAT
>NW_026920940.1:0-10000 GCF_032062105.1 Saccostrea cuccullata | reverse complement strand
GTGTCATATCAGTAACATTATAAATAACATTATGCTTACATTGTTTGAATTGAACAATAATGCAGTCAATATAGATTGATCATGCTCAGTATTGACACCATATAATATTGTCAAACATTTTTTTTTTGTGATCTGTTGGTGTCAGATTATTTTCTCAATAGCATATTATTTTGGTTAATGCATTTGTACATAGAAAGAAAAGTTATTGATCTTTATTATTATCAGTATGGATGCTGAAGGAAAACCCATAGTCGGTGCGAGCGAAAGCGAGAAAGAGCCACTTCTTGCAGAGGAATGTGCTGAAGGAAAACCCACAGTCCATGCGAGCGAAAGTGAAAAAGAGACACTCCTTACAGAGGAAGGTGAGGAAAAAAGACTCAAAACAAGGACAGAAAAAGGCATGGAACAATTTTTTACATTTCTCAAGAGATATAGTTCTCAGGAACAAAAGGCATGGTCAATGATTGAAGAAGTGTTAGTTGACATAGATGAAAATATAGATCAGAAAAATTTCAAAGACTTACGTAAACTTAAAGCAGAAGTTCAACAACTTAAAATTACTTATTCCGAATGTGCAAGTGAATTTATGTCTTTTCTTAAAAGAACAAACACAAGAGAAAGCATTGAAGAATATTCTGTCCAAGAACCAAGGTTCCAGAAACGTTCTCAAGTCATAGATCAACTCATAAACCGAATCGAGGATGCCCTGCTGGAAGCAGCCGACACCATATCAAGAGCAAGTGGTTCGGAAGGATCTCGATCTCATACGAGAAGTTCTGTCAGCGGAATGTCAAGGTCTCAACGTGTTCACTTACGTCAGAAGGCAGAAGCAGAAAAAACTAAATTAGCGTTTATAAGAAAACAAGTGGACCTCCAAACAGAGAAGTCAAAAATCGAAGGACAAATTCAAATTCTGGATCAAACGTGTTCAGCAGCAATTGCGGATGCGGAAGCTAGAGTGTTTGAGGAAGTAGAAACTGAAAGTAAAAGTGTGCGGAATTCAATCTTAGATGAATTACCGAGTGATAATAGACAGCGAGTTGCAGACTTTGTAGCTAGTGTTTCTCAGGAACAAGACTCTAGTGTTGGAGCACATGTGAACCCCAAATTTGTTCAACCAAAGGAGGCTTCCCATACTCAACCTAAGGAGGATTCGATGGAATCGGTCACTAAATTTCTACTAAGGAAGGAAGTCTTGTTGTCGCGATTTAAAAACTTCAATGATGAACCAGAAGCTTACAATGCATGGAAGTTAAACTTCACTTCGATTGTAAAAGACTTGAACATTTCATACTTTGAGGAACTTCAGTTACTCGTGCGATGGCTAGGACCAGAGTCCTCCAAACACGCAGCAGACATACAACAAGCAAACGCTGAAAATCCTCGAGAGGGACTACATCAAATATGGTCAAGATTAGATGAAAGGTATGGGGCTATCGAACTCATTGATGATTCATTGAAATCAAAGTTAGCTGCTTTTCCGCAACTCTCGACAAAAGATCCAAAAGAACTTTACAAACTGTCTGATCTACTGACACAAGTTGATGGTGTGAAAAAGAACCCTAAATATTCAGCAGCATTATCTTACTATGACACCTCTCTTGGAATTGCACCAATAGTAAGCAAACTTCCTTATCAGTGGAGAGAGAAGTGGATATCGAAGGCTTCAGAGTACAAGGAGCGTTACAGTGTTCCGTACCCACCATTTACTTTCTTTGTGAAATTTGTTCAAAACTTGTGTCGTGTGAGAAATGATCCTGGATTACAGTTCAATGAACCTACAAAGAAAGATATAAAACCCAAAAACACAGGACCGATTCGTTCAAGGAAAACTGATGTTAAGCCTAGCAAGTCAACAGGACAAAGAAAACCGTGTCTTTTAGAACATAGAGTTGAATCAAATCACAATATCAAAGACTGTCGTAAGTTTCGTACCCTTCCTATTGGTTCCAGGAAAAAGCTTCTCAAGGAAAACGGAATTTGTTTCAGATGTTGTGATTCCAAGGAACACTTAGCGCGAGACTGTAATGTGAAGCTTAAGTGTGACGTGTGTCAAAGTGACAAACATTGTGGTGCCTTACATGTTAACAGTTCCCAGGGCGGGGAGGATAAGGAGAATTCGCATGGCGGGGAGAACAGTATACCATCATCTTTTACAACAAACTGTACTCAAGTCTGTTCGCCTGCATTCAGTGGCAAATCCTGTGCAAAGATTATCTTAGTGAACATTTTTCCAGTTGGTCGAGAAGATCTAAAGAAAAGAGCTTATGTGATCCTTGACGATCAAAGCAGCAAGACACTCGCAAAGTCATCATTTTTTGACAACTTTGGAATCCAGGGACAAGACATTTCATATACATTGTCATCATGCAGTGGTTCAGCCATGGTCTCAGGGAGACAGGCCTTTGATTACGTGGTATCTTCAATACACAGTGGTGAACAAATATACTTACCATCAATTATTGAATGTGATGACATCCCAATATCATACGAGGAGATCCCAACCCCAGCTGTAGTGAAACCATACAAACATTTATCAGACTTGGAGTCTGAGATCCCATCAATAGACGATGAAGCGGAAGTGCTTCTTATTGGACGTGATGTTCCCAATGCTCATCATGTGTTGGAGCAAAGGATTGGTAATCCAAATCTACCTTTCGCACAGCGACTTCCTTTAGGCTGGGCCGTTATAGGGGAATGTTGCCTAAGCAAAGTACATAGACCTCAACATGTGGTTGTGAACAAGACTCTGATTTTACCATCTGGACGAGGAACTCACTTTACCCCATGTTCATCAAATCTAAGAATCTCAACGTATGAAAATGATATAGACAATCATTTTTCATGTGAGGGAATTCAGCTTTCCCAGATCTTTGAACGCACCAAAGACGATAACATTCCGGGAATGTCAATCGAGGACAGGGAATTCTTAGAAATCATGGACAAAAAGTGCCATAAAGACGAGACCGGACATTGGTCAGCTCCTTTACCGTTCAAGTCGAACAGAGATAGATTACCTAACAACAAAGAGCAAGCGTTGAAAAGGACATATTCTTTACTGACGTCTTTTAAACGTGATCATGTGAAAATGAACTTAGCCATAAAGTTTATGGAAAATGTGTTTAATCATGGATTTGCAGAGGAAGCTCCAGAGGTTCAGGAGGGAGAAGAATGTTGGTATCTTCCCATCTTTCCAGTATTCCATCCTAAAAAGCCTAACAAGATCCGTATGGTTTTTGACTCTTCGGCTATTTATCAAGGACATTCATTGAACTCTACCTTGCTGCAAGGACCGGATCTTACTAACAATCTACTAGGTGTCCTTTTACGTTTTCGCAAGGAACGTGTAGCCATCACGGGAGATATAGAACAGATGTTTCATATGTTTCACATTGACAAACAACACAGAAATTTCGTTCGTTTCATTTGGTTTAGAGACAATGATCCTACTAAGTCTCTTCAAGACTACAGAATGTGTGTACATCTATTCGGGAATTCACCATCACCCGCTGTCGCCACATACTGTCTTCATAGATGCGTAGAGGAACCATGTGATATAGATGTGAAATATTATGTTACAAGAAACTTTTATGTCGACGACGGACTGTCATCCTATGATACAGACAATGAAGCTTTAGAAATCTTGTTACGGACACAGCAGATTCTAAGAGATAGAGGCAAAATTAGATTTCACAAATTCGCTTCCAACAGCCAAATTGTCATGGATTCTTTACCACCAGAGGACAGAGCAAAAGATTTGAGTGATGTACATTTAGATCTACATACAACGCCTACACAGAGTAGTCTGGGTCTAAGTTGGAATTTATCACTGGACGTATTTACCTTTCCAACAGATCTCAAAGATGTTCCAGAAACTAAGCGAGGTGTGTTGTCTTGTTTACATAGCTTGTATGATCCTATAGGATTCCTGTCACCTGTCATCTTGGCCGGAAAATTTATTTTTCGGGACATTACGCAACTTCAAATTGGATGGGATGATCCTCTTCCTAAGGACATACTTCAGCGCTGGCGGTCATGGCGAAGTTCACTTCATCATCTTTGTAATGTGAAGATAGCAAGACAATATGTACCAGTATCTTTAAAGAGTGCTGAAAGGATTGAGCTCCACACCTTTGCAGATGCATCAGTTAAGGCTATATCTGCTGTCACATATATCAAGGTTATAAACAAGGGAACAACTTACCTAGGATTCGTGACTGGAAAATCTAAGCTGGCCCCTCATCATGGTCATACAGTCCCAAGACTGGAACTCTGCGCCGCTCTCCTTGCTACTGAGATTGCTTCATTTGTTGAAAGCCAACTTGATATTCAGATTCATGACATGAGATTTTACACTGACAGTCGTGTTGTTTTAGGCTACCTATACAACAAGACCAGGAGATTTCATACATATGTGTCAAACCGAGTCCAACGGATACTTACCAATTCAAAGTCGGAACAGTGGATCTTTGTGACATCAGACCAGAATCCAGCTGATGTAGGAACACGTTCTATTCCTGCAAATGAACTTGCATCATCTTCATGGTTAACAGGACCAAAGACTATTTTGAATCATGACCAACAAGATTCTTCAAATTACCCATTATTGGACCCAGAAAATGACTGTGAAATCAAAAAGACTGTCACTGTCGTAAAAACAAATATATATCATGGATTGAACACAAACATGTTCACAAGATTTTCAACCTGGAACTCTTTAATTCGAGGACTATCATTCATGCGTAGTGCTATTCGTCAGAAACTCAAGCTTCAAGAACTCAGTCAGACAAAGCTTTACCAAAGTATGGAAAAGCTTGTGATCAAAAGTGCACAATTTGAAGCTTATGGGCAGGATATAGAGAGACTTAAAGAGCATAAACCAGTCACTAAAGGTAGTCCGCTACAAAGTCTGGACCCATATCTGGATAATGAAGGTCTACTTCGAGTAGGAGGCAGGATTCTCACTGGAGACGTATTAGCTGGAGCTAACGGACCAATAATTGTTCCAAAAAAGTCGCATGTGGCACGATTACTTATAGAACACTATCATCAGAAATCTAAACATCAAGGACGTCACATTACAGAAGGTGCTGTAAGATCTGCAGGTTATTGGGTCATGGGTGCCAAGAGACTTATATCATCATTATTATACTCCTGTGTAATTTGTAGAAAGTTACGACGCAAAGTAGAAACACAAAAAATGGGCAACTTACCCGATTTCCGATGCAAACCATCACCACCATTCACTTATGTGGGAGTCGATACTTTTGGACCCTGGGAGGTAACAGCTAGGAAAACAAGAGGAGGAGTTGCTAATTCTAAAAGATGGGGAATCTTATTCACGTGTTTGACGAGCAGAGCAGTGCATATTGAACTGGTGGACGAGATGTCATCCAGTGCCTTCATCAATTCCCTAAGACGTTTTATAGCAATACGTGGCAAGGTCACCGAATTTCATTCTGACAGAGGGACTAATTTTGTGGGAAGTACAGATGCACTTAACATTCATGCTATCAACATAGAGTCTCAAACAGTGAAGAAGTTTATGGTGGAAAATGGATCTACTTGGATATTTAACCCACCATATGCATCCCATATGGGAGGGATATGGGAAAGGATCATTGGAACAGCTCGCAGAATTTTAGACGCAATCATCATGGAGTCAAAGAAACCGCTTACACATGATGTTTTGAATACTTTTATGTACGAGGTTTGTGCTATCATCAACAGTCGGCCATTAGCTAATGTGTCTGTGGATCCAACACAACCATCAGTTCTTTCCCCTTCAGTATTGCTGACACAAAAGACTGACGTCGATTATGGACCGTTTCAAGCAGTTGATGTGAAGGACATGTACAAATCATCATGGAAACACACCCAAGTTTTAGCCAACCAGTTTTGGAAAAGATGGCAGCAAGAATATCTTTACAGTCTTCAAAGCAGGCGGAAGTGGACTTGTGCTAAGGAAAACATCAAAGTTGATGATGTAGTGCTCTTGAAGGATACAGACACTGTAAGATACGAATGGCCCATGGCAGTCGTTCAACGAACTTTCCCGAGTAAGGACGGTCATGTTCGGAAAGTGGAACTACGCACTATTAGAAATGAAACCTGTATTACTTGTGTGAGACCTATTACCGAGATTGTACACCTGTTTACACCATCAAAAGAGTGACGTTAAGAAACGTCAGGCGGGGAGTGTAACGCCACCGGAATTCTCAGTGCCGTTTTTGGTTCGTCTTTTAGCCTGCGCTGTCTTCTTCCGGTTTACGTTAAACTGTTTGGGGTAGACATTTTTTCCCGTGCGACTAGGTCGCAGTCCATCTACATTTTCCCCCAACAGCGTCTGGGACGCTCACTCAGTCACTGGTTCCGTGGTGCAAAGGCGCAACGATGTATGTGTTTTTTTCTTATTTGTAGAGTTTGTTTGTATGTGTATAAAATTATTTTCTATCATTTTTCGGAAAACTTTGACTTTTTGGCATAGTGTGTAAGATATTGTATGAGTGTGAATTCTAAATTTTCTTATTGTAAGTAAAATATTGTTTTGTTATTTCAGTTGTTACCGTAACATCGTCGTTATACGTCATCATGCTACAAATTTAATAAAGTATGAAAACTGCTGGGCGTTATTTATCAATAAAATTGGAAAAAAAAATCACAATATGTATTTCTGAATAAGAGTACATTGCCCGGGGGCCTGGCTAACATCCTGGATCCCATATTTAGACCTTCATATTTTTAAAGGGGAGGGATATGGGAGGGACCCTTTCACTGTCAAAAGGAAATTATGTTACAAGATCGAAAACCTATTTAGCTAACCCGATCAAAATTGAAAAAAAAAACGTATAATGCTATAATAAATAGAGTACAATGTCCGGGGGCCTGGCTAACATCCTGGATCCCATATTTAGACCTTCATAATTTTACAGGGGAAGGGTATGGGAAGTATGCTGTCTGGAACAGCTAGCTAAACCTGGGGGTCCTCACAGTCACACATAATCAATAACACAAGGTGCTGGTTCCATATTTATTGCGGTACGTAAATGAATGAGTGGTTGATTCAATGAGGATGAGACAGGTAAATAACTGAAGTAAACAAAACAAATACTAAATACCAAAAAGACCGAAACAGAGTTCCATAGAAAAAAGCTCACATTTAAACCTAACCATAATAATAGATCAATTACTTTAACAATTACTAAATAAAATGAATAACAATAATCAATTCTCAAATCTTTCCTGATTTAAAACTTCGTGAAAAATACCTGACTGAAAAGTGTTTACAATAGTAATACAAAGTTTCTCAAAAAATGATTACCGAAATAACTTACAAATAATATGCATTACATCACAAAAGTTTCCTTTAAAAAAAAACTTGCATGGTAGTAGGCCACAAATCAAAAGAAGGTAGAAGGAAGAACAAAAACATGTATGTACTTCTTCACAGATGGAACTTGAATGGCTGAACAAATTTTGCATGGGAAAATGAGGGAAGTAACTCTATACACAAAAGAGTTCTACTCAAGGAAGATAATTCAAAAAATTGACAAAGAACGATAACTCTATATGATTCACATATTTCACTGCATATTACAAAACGATATAAATGAAAAAATAAGAACTGTGACAGCACACTCCCCGTCTGATGTTTGTAACATCACAAAAGTTAAATAAACTACACTACGTCATTGGCAAGAAGCAACACTATCTCGGTCACCGGACGGATAAATGTGGACGGCTGGCAGCCACGTCTCACCACATGTATTTCGGCTTTCCGCACTTTCCCGTCATCACTAGGGAACGTTTTTACAATGGCACCCATAGGCCAAAGGTTACGGTGAACATTCTTGTCGCGAAGCAACACAATATCACCCTTCGTAATGTTTCTTTCAATGCGCGTCCATTTGCGACGAATCTGTAGAGTATGAAGATACTCTTTCCTCCAGCGTGTCCAGAATAAATCTGCCATATGCTGTACGCGTTTCCACTGAGCTTGATACATGTTCATCTTGTCAACAGGGAAGTCGACGATCACAGGAGTTTTCTGGGTAAGTATCATAGAAGGGCTCAGTGGGTACGGATCATCTGCATCTTCCGATAAGGGGACTAACGGTCTGGCGTTAACGATCGCTGAAACTTCAGCCATGAATGTTGTAAGTATCTCATGAGTGAGAGATCTGGCCGGTATCTCCAACATAACAGCATCAATTACACGTCTTACGACTCCAATGAGGCGTTCCCATGCGCCACCCATGTGCGAAGAGTGGGGTGGGTTAAACTTCCAAGTAGTTCCACACTCGTAAAGGAAGTTTCTGATTTTACGGTCTGCTATGTTGAGTCCAGATGAATCGATTTTCAGGTCATTTATAGCACCCACGAAATTGGTTCCTTGATCTGAACAAATTTGGGTAACTTTTCCTCGAATGGCTTCAAACCTCTTAAAGGCGTTGATAAATGATGAGGAGCTTAACTCCTCCACAACTTCAATGTGAATTCCTCTCGTTGTAAGACAGGTAAATAAAATCGCCCATCTTTTTGAGTTCACAGATCCTCCACGCGTCTGTCGAGTAACTATCTCCCAAGGACCAAAAGTATCTAGGCCGATGTATGTAAAAGGTGGGCCAGGATCCAAACGATCTGTAGGAAGGTCTGACATTTTTTGACACAATAGTTTTCCACGTAATTTTCTGCATTTGACACAGTAGTGAAGCATGGATGAAACTAATCTTCTGGCTCCTATTATCCAGAATCCAGCACTACGAATTGCTCCTGCTGTGAAGTGGCGACCTTGATGTATACAGAGTTCATGGTAGTAACGAGCAATCAACAACGCTATGTGATGGTTTCTTGGTATTATCACTGGATTTTTCTCACTGATTGGTAGAGAACTTTTGTTGAGACGTCCGCCGACTCTCAGAATTCCATCTTTATCCAAGAATGGTGAAAGAGGTAGAATGTTACTATCTCTAGGCAGAGGTTTTTCTTTCAAAATGCACTGAATTTCTTCTGAATACACTTCACTCTGCACAGTTTTGATGATAAATTTCTCAGCTTTGTCAAAACTTTCCACGGTTTTTGAATTTTCACACACATGCCATCCAGAACATTTACTGTCTCTTTGATGAAAGGATCGCGCTATATGTTGAAGTCTGGCGATAGTTTCAACAAGTCTCCTCCACTGAGAAAAACGTAAGAATCTTTCTGATTTCAATCCGAGTCCCGAGATATCAACCTTTAAACAAGTGATTTCTTGTCCGACATCCTTGTCTGAATCTGGATCCACCATCTCATAGGGTATACTTGCATATTCAGTCTGTTGTAAGTGTGCAAGTGATGGTCCTGACAACCAAGTACTGTCTTGTAGAGCTTGAGCTGGTATCTGTCTCGTTGCTTGATCAGCTGGATTTTTGTCTGTTGATATGTATGACCACTGATCTGGTTTAGTCACTTTACGAATCTGCATCACTCTGTTTGCCACATACTGAAAGAATCTCCTTAATTGTTGAAAATATATCCCAACACTACTTTACTATCACAGTAAAACTTGAAAAGTTCAATCGGTAATTCAAGCTGTTCTGATACAAACTTAGCAATCTCCACCGCTAGCACAGCGCCACAAAGTTCTAAACGGGGTATTGAATGTCCTTGTAAGGGCGCTAGTTTTGATTTGCCGAGGACAAATCCAAAGTTTCCTTGTGATTCTACATAGGCCACTGCTGATATTGCTGATTCTGAAGCATCACAAAAAATGTGAATTGTTTTGTTAGACATCTCACTCCATGACTGTGTCTGTTCTAAGTAAACTCTTGGAATGTGTAGGTTTTGGAGATGTTGTAAGGAGCTTTTCCATTTTTCCCACTGAGTAGACTGATTTTCTGGAAGAGGTTCATCCCAATTGACTGTTTCTTGAAGTAGACTCCTCATGAGTGACTTGCCTTGGATGATGACTGGGGCAATAAATCCTATAGGGTCGAATATACTATTTATTGTGGATAAC
>NW_026920939.1:0-18184 GCF_032062105.1 Saccostrea cuccullata | reverse complement strand
CTATGAAAGTACACATTTAATGATGACGTAGAAAAACCATCTAGCGTTAATTCAGGTAATGTCTGTTTTTTGCACATCTAGCTTCAATTCATTGAATGACTGTTGGTTTTGAATCGGAGTCTGCTGATTTTGCAAACTACTCTGTAGATTTTGTTTTTCAGTATGTTTTTAAAATTAGTTGTTAGTTTTGCATTAACGTCGTTTTTACCCTTTCCGCCGCCCATAGAAGAGATAAAATAAATAAAAGGTACAAAAACATTTATTGACTGTGTTCTCGGTAAAATTCGTTTTGTCGACCCCTAAAACTAAATTGTTTGTCTTTGGCCTAACGCCCTCAGGCAAACACTTCGGTTCTTGGTCCTACAAAACGCATGTTGACCTCAAACCCAGTCAATAAATACATATTAAATGTAGATCTCAATGTACGTCTAGCATGAGATTTTTTCCGAGACGATCTTCTGGTTTTCCGAAGAAAAATATATAGAGATCCTATCGCAATCAAGATCTTCTCTTTACAGAAAGCGACACTGATTTGTAATATTAGAACTTTATTTGTATCTTGACAGATATTTTGTCGAAAGAATCTTCATATTCTAATGTATACTTGCTCGTTACTAGCATTGATTATAATAGAACCATATAGAAATTTAAAAAAAAAAAACAAATTCCGCAACTACATCAATAAAACTAAGAATTTATTTGAGATCTGTGATCTTTTTTTTTTTTTTTTTTTTTGTACTTGCTTATAGAAGCGCCTTCTTTGAATGGTTTTTGGTACATACATATAGGGTAATGCAGTGTGCACAAACATTTGAATTTATTTACATTATTAGTGTTATAAAACTATGAAAGCTTAGTGTTCATCAGCCCTATGGGTCTCCGTCACGATTAACTAGAATGGCAGTGTGCTTATAATTACTTAGAATGATAAATATGAGAATATTTGCATATTCATATTTAATGAAGCATATGATCAAAACAATATCGTTTGTGATCCCTGATGTCTTGAATTTGCAATAAAGATTCCCTTTTGTGACTTTTTTCATGGAATAAACATGTTATCAACAAGAATTACAGTTTTATTGATTGCATTATCACTTCAAACAACGTGTAAATCTTTATGCATTGTATATGTGAACTAGTTTTGTATATATTGGTTTATTGGAAAAAATTCCCTTATGAATATTTCATACATGTATGTCTATAATTATAAAGCAGAAAGAAAAGAATAGATGCTGCAAAAACTGATTTTCATTGACAATCATTTTACATAAAACAAGATCATAATTACCAATGTAACGATAACAATTCTGAAATTTGAATGATTGTTTTAGAACAAGCGATTGACTTAATTAATGAAGACAATCCTCCGATGAAAACAGTGGTGTGCGTTGTTTCTATGCGACGGCTTTTTGGCAGTTAAGGTAGGTCTCAAAACCTTTTCTGTCCGTCAGACATTTGTAAGCTATATCAGAGCCAAACATTTCTCCACAAGCTTCGCAAGTTTCCATGAACACATGAATCGATGTTCCAGGTGGTACATTTCTAAATAAGAAAATTTATTTTAATTTCATATTTATTTGTTTTTACTAAATTTCACATTTGTTGTTGTTGTTAACAAAAGAATTCAAAGAATGTAAACGGTATAACAAATGTTGACTTATTGTTTGTGATACATGTTATATTGTTTTACCTCTCTGAAGGGTATTTTCTGTGTTTACAACGAAAATTAACTTCATTTCTAAAACAATGATATGACCTTTTCCCTTATACATGTATATTATGTTATGTTTGTGTATGTCTTCAAAAGTCAGCAAACACAGTTTAAAAAGATAATTTATAGAAATTGAAAAAATGTCATGAAAATATCATATATATGTTAATTTTAATTACTAAATAAAATATCCTCTCATTAGCTTTTCAACATATTATGTATTACCTCATCTATTTGTCTTTTGTTTCCAACACATAGATATTTAAGTTAAATTCAATATCTTGGCCTATTTTCAACTACCCTTGAAATAAACTAAATCTTATATCATATAAAGGTATCTACATAATTTAAACAGAGAGAAATCACAAATAAGTGTAGCATAAAGACACTCTAAGAGAGATAATTCTTTTCCTAGGCTATCTAGAACCAGAAACCTACATTCATATTTAAATTCATATTTTTTGCGCCAAATAATCCGCTTAACAAATGTAACCAATAAAATTTAAAGTCATGTCCGGATTAATTTTGTTTATTTCAATTCACACATTGTCATACAAGTGTGAATACTAATATTGGCGTAATCTTTGGCACTCCTTGTCAGTCTTGATATAATTTTTTAAGAAATTAAAACTACTCACCTTCTGACCAAAGTACTTAGTAACGGGTACTGTTGATATGATGACTGTATAGTATTCAATAGTACTACAAACAGAATGGCCATTTTGATTCCTCTTACTGACATGATGCAGATGGATGTGTCAGAGCGTCTAAAATATGAAAAAAATAGTGTTATCAAATTTTGTATGGTGTAGCATTTCTAATGACCGAATCTCTACGGGAAGGTATTATTATTGTATGTGTCTGCATTGTTTAAAAAAATAAAATAACAGGAAACAAAAAACAATTATGATTTTATGTCATTTTATGATGTAATATCGATATGATTTTTTCACAGACAATGTGAAAAATGAAAAGTTTTTCATAAAGACAATTCCCATGACCAGTCAAATTTTTTTTTTGCTTAATTTCATCAAGAATAATTACTTGACATAATGGTTACACTGTTGCATTAATTAAGCCAGATCAAACAGTCTAAAAGTAAAGCATATTATTATTTACATGTTAATAACCAATTTTCATTTATTTTACTAAACCATGTTACAACGGCATAATCCTGATTACTATAAGTAAAATACATATAACGGATTTTTTTTTCAATTTTTTGCAAAGTCACAATCTGTGATTCAAAATGTTCAACTTCACATGAAGAAAAATTGTTTTAAAAATTCTAATCAATTTTTTTTTTTTTTTTTTTTTATCGAGGGGATCATTTATTTTTTTCAAAAAGTATTTGTTTTCTAATTAAAGCTCGCTGACAGGCATTTGTGGCATCCGTGTCCTGAGCTCTCGGAATTTATTTCACATTAAATTCCTTTAAACAACGTGATTATAAAATCTTGGCAAGAATTCTGGTTTAGAAGTACTTTCTAGGAGATCTAAGTGGACATATCTTCTTACTAATGAGTTTATAACAAGAACAATTTGTTGCCTTCGTGGCGCAGTGGTAAAGAACGTCTGCTCAAGAGTCGCGGAGTAAGGAGTTGATCCTTACCCCGCAGGTTCGAATGCCACTGTGGGCTATTGAGACCGGTCCTTAGGATGAGACCATATAAATCGATGTTCCGTGTCACAGTAAGCTTAAGTGCTGGCACAAAAAAGATCCCTTACAGACGTTACAGTTCAATGATCCTGAATGTCGACTTTAGAGTAATTTTTTCAGCTCTCCTTCGGCGAACCTAGGCGTCTTCGTATGAGTCAAAAATTCTCGAGAGGGACGTTAAACAACATACAAACAAAAAAATTGAGCAAAATTTAGGCTCAATTGGTTTCTTTTTTCCGAATGTCCTCAGTCCTTTTACTTTATACGTGCATATATGAGTTTGAGTTCATAAAGCGCTGATTATTTCAACATTAAATGATTAAATGTTTGGCAATTCCAGAAAGTACTTGTTTGCCAGTGACTGAAAAAAATCGTTACAAGGTACCCCGGGAAAAATCATTTAAGCAGTATTCGTAAACTATAAGCGTCATGTAGGACAAATTCATTAAATGAGACAGACATAATTAAAATTGATTATTTTTTAATGTTGGTTTATGTCTCATTTGATATTTTATCATTCGTATGAAATTAAATTGTATACAAACACTAATCTTGTTGAATTTCAATTTTTTACCTAATTTTTTTTTTGAATTGTACTCGTTTCTTGGTTATTTGTTATACCTAAACAATGTTCATATTTTTTTAATTTATTTTGAACTTTAAATTTAATACTAAACATCAATTAATTGACTCTTAACCAATTAATTAAAAACGATTTTAAATGTACTTTAAATGTACTTTCATTTTATAATGGGATACAAATATCAACTTTGTACCAAACCATTTCCCCGACTACGAATGACATTGAATCTTACTGAGATGCATAAAATAAAACTTAAAATGAAAAATAAATTCCTTTTAGATTTTACACAAGAAATAAGAGTTACTGTTGTGTATTTATGAGCGGATTTCTTCTAATAACAAAGAGAAAATAAGTATTTTGCATTTAAATTAGAGTTTATGAAATATTTTTTTACCAAAATTGAAATAAGAAAGTTAGATAAATATTGTTAAATGCTAAAATTTTCATATTGACTCAAGTTTGTTGTAATTTTGAAAATAAAATGAGATTCAAATGTATTGACATTATCATTAAAGCACCATAGTTAGGAGACTCTCTTACTTTCAAATCATTATCTTTATCTATTATTTTTTTGATTGATTCATTGAGTGAAATATTTCTTAGAATTTGAATATTATATCGATATTGATCACCAGTGCAAAAATGTAATGTTTTAATGCTTACCTGAGAATTCTTTAGAACTAAATGACAGATTCCTCGTGAAATCTACAATTTATAGAAAAAAAACATACCTTGGTCGAACTTCTTTTGGCACCTTCAACGTCACGTTTAGCAACTGAAGAAAGATAAATCGATGTCAGCATCCAATGAAACAACTATATCAAATAAATCTCTGAATGTGTTTCATTTTTTTTTTCTTTTTTTAAGTTTTATTCAATAAACCGCTTTGCTATTTCCTTTATGTTGCATCTTCAATGACAAGAAAATGGACCTGATGTGCACAGCTCCTCGATTTCCCATGGTTCATTCAATAGATATTAAAGAGATAGTCTCTAACATTGTTGTTCTAATTTTGCAAAGGAAACACGAAACGATACCCATGAATAAATTTCTATTTAACTTCTTAAATTTATTTAGTTCGGACCCACTTTTGTCCCTATTGTTGATATATTCATCATATATTCATAGATACACATTAATTATTATGTTTTCCAAGACCATCTGATTTGATATGTATGTTTTATTTCTATATAGAAGCACGGACTAAATGTATAAAAAAAATGCCAAAAATATTTAGAATATTTTAAATATGAATCAATTACATGTACATCACTCATTTCGATGTAAAGAAATTCAATTTCACTTGAAATGTTATCCATTCTGTCTCTTGATTTCCAAGAATGTAAAATTAATGTATTTATAAAATTATAATGTATCTGTATGATGAAAGTTTTTATCTCTTTCTGAAGTGTTTTGAAAGAGCATGAACATGAACGTTAAATCTCGTTTTAAGGCAGGCTATTGACAAATATATGATGTTACAAAGATATCAAGAATTTCATTTACAAGTCGTAACAAATTTATCAGCCTTCTTTGCAAATAAAACTCGCCGCTATGTCAGGTGTTGATTTAGCTCTTGGAAGCAAATAATTTAGGCGTTTTTGCTTAATATGGACTACATGTATCAGTACGTTATTTAACCGATGAAGTCAGTGGGCCCTTGGCTAATATAAATAGACGAAAAGGGAAGATTCCTTTATTGAAACTAATAATATCTCTTTCCTATGGGTTTTTTTTTTGGGGGGGGGGGGTTCTTCTTTCAATACAAAATGTAAAATACTAGTTTGATTACTAATTTTTTATCATTTATTTTAGATAATAAGTATTCTGTTCAATTGTCCAATGATAGGACCTTGTTAGTAACTTAGTAAGTTCAATTAATTATACTTTATTTAAAGAAGATGAAGAAGAAAGTGTTACTGAACAAAATTTGTCTGAAATGGTACTGGGATTTAAAATATACGACATACTTACTAAATAATCGACTGCAATAAAAATGGCGGTTACCAAGATCAATCAGCAACGTTATTATCTGTAAAAACGATGTTCAACTTACCCCGGATTACTAATAGAATAACTATGTCACTTTTGGGTTTCTTTTTGTTAAATTCATCTCTAGATTTATGTGAGCGGAGAGTTAATGATTATTATAAAATAAAGATTTTGTCAACATTTGTAATTATAAATCATGGTATTTCCTTAAATCGCATTAACAAACAAGTAAATGTCTACAAATGGTTGGATCCGGGGATCAAACCATTAATAGGCCGATCTCAATCTTTTTGTTTAAGGTATCGGCAGATGCATTTTACGAACAAAAAACATTGCATGTTTTTGTTATAGTAATACATTTGAAATTATCTTCGACGACAAAAAGATATATATCATGCTTTTGTGCAACAATAGGAAAGTTTATTTCTGATACAAAATCATGACATTGAAATGCAATTCTAATAGAAATTAAAAAACGAAAATAACCTTGGCGTAATTTTCCCTCAAAGCACTACAACTGATGAAACAGAAAAGAATTTGTCGTATTTGTCTATTTTGTGCTCATAATGAGCACAATTAGATTGTATTTACTAACATAATACATTGATAAACGAAAAAGTAAAATGAGGTAATGATAATTACAATGGAGATCCTTCGTAGTTTTTTATAAATTACTACACTTCCCAAATTCATTACAAACTCTGCTTCAAATACAGTTGTGAGTACATTTTGCAAAGCTTAATATCAGATGATGAATATGAACGTAAAGTTAAGTTGAAAAAAAGAGCTTTGTCGACAATTTTTTATCGAGAGATAATTCTTTTAAAACAAGAATCACACTTTTTTAAAATTAAAATCTTCATCTTTCATTATTGAAAGTGTGCCGTTTTTAGAGTCATTGCCCAGTGGACAAAATTAATTTATTTTGCCAATCCCATGTAAATCACGTGTATCTGGTGCTTGCTATTTAATGAATTATTGGAAAGCAGGCAAAGCCACTAAACAGTTTTTTCACGTGTTGGCATAACAATCCCTCTGTAAAATCTGAGAGTACTTCTGAGATCTTGATATTTTTTTCCTATCGAAGAGTACAATTCGTAATTGTTTGTTTAATTTGTTAAATTTCTGTAGCATCTTTATAAAAAAAAATCTTATTTTTTTTTATTTTGCAACTTAATATAAAGAATATGAATGATAATTTTGAAATTTGAAAAAAAAAAAAATCATTTTTTTTTTAATATTTAAAGTGCTTAAAGGAATATTCAGTCCAAATATCTTTAATGATATTATTATAGTTTTATTCTTCTTATCATTTATATGATAAAAATATACTGGTACTGAACAAAAGTTCGGACGCCATTTACAGTAGAAATGGATTTTCTACTCTTGAAACAATTATTTCTCGAGGTACCGGTAATTTTTAAAAAGAAAAATAGCCTTTTTTATGTCATAAGTTTACAAACTGCTTCTTCAAAAACCAGAGCTCAAAAATTCTACATGTTGTAATTGGTCACAAACAAAATTAATTCGCTAAAAAACGATCTGATTCTACACACACGTACCCTGGAGATGATTTGATAATGAAAGGATGCTGGGGTCCCTTATTGACAACATATACTAGTATGTAATCCTTTGGGTACCAAATCTTTGAACAAACTGTTGGAATTCCGACCTTTTTATTTATTCCTATGAACCAGAATTTATTCAAAAACTTCTACGTGAAGAAAGCTACAGTTACCATGGCTTCAACTCGACATTCAGATATATGAATCACGTTTGATCAATTAACAATTAACAATTAGTTATTTCCAGTCATATGTCATCATGATATGTCACAGTGAACCTGATAGAAAAGACACCAAAGATTGTGCCACATCTGTGTCATGATTAGATGTTTTACTGACCTTAAATAGTTGTTCATGACAATCTAACGACTTAAATGTGACTTCAGCTTTTCAATTGTTAACATTCCTTGTTTTGTGGTGTAAAATTCGGCTATTACGTGTCGTCTCACAACTTCATCTTCACTAAAGAGCGTACTCTGAATACTTTTGTACGATCAATTTTTAAACCAAGGTTGTTTACAATCAAATGTTGAAAGACAGTCCCTTCGACTAAAATCTTAGAAATGAACGATTCTGTAAGCGGAATTAAAATGATGGCAAAATGAATTCAAGAGCAGTCCACATATTATAAAAGAGAACTTCAAAACCTTGCAAAGCGAATTAAGAAATATATTTTAAAACATTTTTATTGGTAATAATTTCGATGGTGAGAGAAAAGGTCATTTTTTTTTTTTTTTTTTTTTTTTTTGCAGTTAAAGAGAAAAGAGGAGAGGCAAAATTACAAAATATTTTCAAAATACAAGAATTGAGATTCATACACGTGTTCTCACCTCATCAAATTAACATAATATAAGGTTTGAAAGGGGGCAAATTTACATGTGATTCACACAAATGTTATGCTCCTCTTATCAAATATATAACGAAGATGTATATTCATACGAAACTGTTGTTCTCACAATCGATAAAAAGAAAGAATTGATAAAATGGATCGTGAGAATGAGTTTCTTCTGTTAGATTTTTATTCTCTGTTTAACACTTGTCGTGCATAAAATATAAGGAGTTAAAAAAACAGTATTCATGCTCAAAAGTCCATTTAACAACCCAAAATTAGAGCAGAGCAAACACGGACCTCCAAAATATAAGAAGTGGGATCAGGTCACATGGAAGAGTGAGCATCTCCTGCCGACCGTCTACACCCGCCGTATGTTCCATGTTATGATCGGGAAATAACGGGAAAATTCGTCGACAATTCTGTGTGTAAAAATGGCCGAACACTTCATATGAAAAACGCCAGGCAGAATACTAGTTTATGCTGCATATCTCTCCTGATTTGTTTCCTTTATCTGTTTTATGCAGTCTTGTATTTTAATATTCTAAAATTATTATTAAAAAAATATTACAAGTCAAGAAAGACATTCCAGTTAAACAGGTTTTTTTAAATATAAGAAATATAGCATTGTTTAAAAAAAAATGTTGCAGTTGTTTAAAAGTAAACGGCAGTAAATACATACGATATTTTGAATGACAACGAAAGTAATTAATCATGACGTAAATATTCTAAATAATTTTTTTTTTGAATATGTGAAGCTACATTCAGGGATGAAAAATGAAATCAAAGTTCAATAAAAGGCACGTTCCAAACATTATTCACATAATATGTATGCCATCTTGACTATTATGTTCTTCAAAATACTTTGTAAAACACATTTTCCCTAATTTTTATTGTCTGATTCTTGTCTTAAGAAGTTATGATTTCACCGACATTGAATCAAATAAGCAAGTGGCTGTTTCAATTTTAGTATTACATGTACATTGTTTTGCTTATATAGATAAGAATATCATTTCAAAATTTTACATCCACTCAAACATATTCTAGAATCTTATCATCGATCACCGCAGAGTCCATCCTTATAAACCTCGAATCCACAACCAAGATTGTTAGCATATACATGTATGCATTAGTTATATTCTGATTTTTTTTTTTCATTTCAAATTGCGATTTGTAAAACTGAGGTCCCTAATAATGGTTTTACCCTTTCTCCGAGTTAAAAAACTGTAATCAAATTATCTTATAATGTTCTCTATGTAAGTTTATATCTCTCAGTTGATTCGATAAGCAATACTATGCTTTACTTGCGAACAATTTCTAAAACGAAGCAAGCTATTGGCTATCAAGGTACTGAAAAAGGGAGAATTTTTAGGTCATTACTTACCCACTGCATTATGTTTGAAGCTTTGTGTTTATGCTAGGAAGCTTACTAATTTACTTACTTATGCCTGCTGCTCTTTTTTGGGGGCCGCTGACAAGATTTCTCCAGGTCCCTCTATCCTGAGCGATGCTTTCTACCTCCTTCCAGTTCTTCCCCATTCTTCTGACGTCTGCCTCCGATTATCTATGCCAGGTGTTATTTAGCCTACCTCTGTTGCGTTTTCCTTCAGGATTCCAGGATAGGTCTTGACAAGGATCACTCAGCGTTTGTGACAAGGAGCATTGGTCGGCAGGAAATGCTCACTCTTCCATGGCACCTGATCCCACCTATGATGTTAAATAGATATTTGTGTTTACTGTGTTCCCGATTTGTATTGTTTTAACAGACTTTGGAGCTTGTTTACTGTTTGTTATTTTTATATTTACTTTATTTTCACCAGCCACGGTCTAGATTATAGTACATGACATAGCAAATGAACAGTGTCATTATTTCAAATAAACAAACAAGGATTGAGGTCCATCAGTAAATGTTTAATAGAAAATCCTCCTCTCAAGAACAGCGAATCTAGGTTTATTCATTTTAATATGCAAGCATCCTTGCCAAGTGTACATTACACTTTGACTTTATTTATAGTCTCCGGAAATAAGGTTGGTTCATAATAATAAGGACTCATAGTTTTACATTAATAATTCCTTAAGACTGATTGTTTGTTGTTTAACGTCCCTCTCGAGAATTTTTCACTCATATGGAGACGCCAACACTTGCCGGTGGAGAGCTATAAATTTTGTCCTATACTCGGCACTCAGGGCCATTGACCAGTGAGGGATCTTTTTCGTGCCAGCACCTACTGCGACACGGGACCTCGGTTTCTACGGTCTCATCCGGAGGACCGGTCTCCACATCCCACACTGGGATTCGAACCCGCGACGTAAGGATTGACTCATTACTTCGCGACTCTAGAGCAGACGCTCTAACCACCGCGCCAAGCGGGCGACTCTTTAAGAGTGTAATAAAGTATAAAACAATAATGAAATAAAAAAGTTTGTGTTCTAACAAAAATCACGTTTTGTTAGTAGTAGTTTTGAAAACATTACAAGGAGAATAGTTGCCCGAGTGGCGCAGTAGTTCGGCGCGTTGATTTACCAAAATGTAAACTCAAATGGAACCCAAATGGAAACACAAATGGAAATCAAATGGAATATTAAATATGTATTATCGTCTTTTATTACTCATTTAAAATGCTGAATATAAATGAACTTACAAATGAAGTTTTAAATAAGTAATCAATTTCTAATATTGTACATGTATTTTGATCGAGAAATGAATTTTTGATAGTATTCTACATATCGGCAAAATTATTGGGGGGGGGGGGGCATTGCCCCTCCCCCTTCCACTCCGTTCCTACGGCCATGGAAACTATATACTTCAGTTTTACATTCAATAATCTTCAAAAGTTATTACAAATAGAAAAAATCGTACTTTTTTAAAATACAATTTAAGAAAATAATAACATTAAAATATTCTACTTTTGTTCAGTTCATTATTTTAAATATTTAAAATAAGTAAAAACTTGAGAATACAATAATATATATTTTTTTTATATTCCATTTGGATCCATTTGATTGTCATTTGGGTCCATTTCAGTTTCCATTTGAGTCCATTTGGGACCATTTGTTTCCATTTGGGTTCCATTAGGGTAAGTCGACGCACCCCAGTAGTAAGAGTCTGCTCGAGGGACGCGTAGTAAAGAGCTGATCGAGTTCAAACCTACTACGGGTTGTGGAGAAAGGTCCTAGCTTTGAATGAGACCGTATGAACAAGGTCCCATGTCACAAAAGACACGAAAGAGATCCCTTACTGTTTAATGATCACGAGTGTTGAGTATAGGTTTGAATTTTCCGCCTCAATCGGCAAGGGGTGGCGTTTCTATAGGAGCTAAAAATTCTCGCAAGGGACGTTTAACAATAAACAAAACAGACAAAAAAGAAAATACTTTCAAAATCTTAAATAGATGTTAACTGTAAAAATAGTCAAAATGCAAATATATTTTTTTTCTAATTTATATAAAGGGTAAAGAACCCTCTATCATTGGCTAAGATAGATATGGATACTAAAGTATTTTCGAAGCCAAAAAGGGTGCAGTTGATAATATTTCTAAAGCTACTGTAGGGTGATATAGGACTGAGTGTTGATCCAATATGTACAAGTAAAACATAAGTCATGTCAATTCCTAGTCAACTGATTGCTGAGAAGAAAGAGACAGTCCAAATTAACAAAACTGCACTGACTTGACTTTTGCATTATGTTATTGATTTAAGGTTATGACCCATGCCTTATGTAAAATGTGAGATTTTTTTAAGTGTAGGAGCTGGATGACAAGTTCAAAGACTTTAAGACACGTAAAACAAAAGCAAGAACAATTACTATGTGCCAAAAATCATTTATTCCCCACAATCTTGTGCACAAGATCACAATTTCTTTCAACGAAGAAAAGGGCATCAGAAATGACATATTATGTATGCAAATTATGTTAATCGAGAAAAGTGTAGGCGAAACAAATGAGTGGATATTTGACGACAAAGACACTCGTGATGACGAATGGAAACAATGATTCCTACACATTCTCATCTTTGCTAACAGAAAAGGTGTTACAGTAGAGAAAAACGATCTATATGTTATCTTTTTTTTACACTTTCTCACTGAAAAGCAATAAGTTTTTTTATAAACAGTGTTTTAAGTTAGTATACAATTGCTTTTACGGAATAAAAAAATAATTTTACAAAAAATCATTTTTACTTCGTTTCTATCCAGATTAAGACGCATAGAATAATACAGTTGCAATTCCTGTATTTCCGTATTTTCGAAAAGAAATACTGTATCTAACATTTATTGATGCTAAGAAAATTGTTTTTTAACCTTGCATATCTAATGATTGTTCACTGAATTTCAACTTGGGAAAGTGGGTCCAGGTTTATGAAAGAACTTACATGTAAGACTGAGACCAAAAACTTCATTTGATTGTTAAATTTTGCAAAACTATCGTAAACATGACTTGTTACATTCCTTTTCAAATTAAGGGTCAATAAACATGATAAAATGCTAATAGAAAAGTTATACGTAGTTAAATTTTGGTCTTAGTCATAAGTTCTTTTGTAAAACGGATTCCTGATTTTTCAATAATGTTAACTAGACGTAAAAAAAGCAATATTTTTTCGCCAAAATGTTTTTGACTTTAAAAAAAAAAAATAGAAATGAATACACAATAGAATTATTTGTGAAAAACCACATGCCTAAATTCACAATGAATTGCTCTCTTTAAATTTGCGTATTGGTCTTTTATTAGTGCATGAAAACGACTTCTAGTAGTAACGCATTGAGCGTAATGGTAGTTTATTGCTTAACAATAATAAATTTGTCATCGACTACCATTGTTTCCAATTATGACAAAATGTAATTCGACAATCCCTTCAAGTATCAGCTAATCATTCATTACACATTACCTATTTTTAAAAAATAAGACCAAATTATCATTCAATATTTTTATGATAGCAAGTTAACGATTTATTTATTGAAACATTAGGTTTTTGAATGAAATAGCCGCTGTTGGTGGGAAAAGATGAGCTGTTTCGATGACACATTGTCGATACATCATGATAATTGAATACTGAGAAGAAGAATCTTCATTGAAAAAAATTTACCAATAATTTACATCATTATGATCTGTGACGAAAAATGATGTAGATTGCTATTAATTTACATCATAAACCTTAACAGGTCCCTCGAAAGATAGGATAGGAACAGTTTTCTTTGTGCCTTTGGGAAAATTGACAGACTTTTATGACGTAACAATTTCTTACTTTTCTTCAAAATAACTATCTGAGATTTCTTTAATCGATTATTACCAAATTTATTTGTTTTTTCTATTTCAAGAAAATTTGATTCATGTTAAATGAATGCTAGGTCGTCCATAGCCAAAACAACCATGCAACATAAAGTAATCAAGCACTGCAGAGAAAACCGATTTTTATTTAAATATGTCAAGAAAAATCACTCAGACACATCTCAATTACAAAACATACAAATACTACTATAGTTTGTTCGATTGAAATCTATCACGTAATTATAAAAGGAAGGGAATTGAAATAAACTAGTCCAACAAAAGAACCCCTAGTCCTTAGACTCTAGACTACATGCAGTCCACAAACAACTAAGCTACAAGTCAAAAAAACTTGTCTGATGCCTCAAAGCAAAATATTTTTTATGCTTCTGTAAAGATAGGAGTATATTCTTAAATGAATACACATATATTGATTTCCTAAGCAAAAAGGAGAGGGAAAAGCATAAATTATATAAGTACATCAAATTGTCGGTACAAATGTCTGTCACTTTAAACACTGTCTTAGCGTGGTGTATGATAAAAAAAAAACCTGGAAATCAATTAATACAGGTAATTTTCATCCGATATAAAATCGTTCTTATCGTCTAGCTGCACGAACATATTCGAGGGAAAATATTGTGGTCATTTCAGGTCTAAATTAAAAGGAATAGTTCCAGATATTATTAACATGACTATCTAAAGTAATTTATCAATTCGAAATTTTACTCTGTACTCTATCTTCCTTTCAATGCATGCACACTCCATTGTGACGTCATCAGCATGCAGGTGTATTTAGTATACTCCTAAATTCCATGTTCAGCTATATGCCGAGAAACAATAGCAGTCAGAACGAACAATCTTGTATGCAAAACTCATAATGGCACCTGATCCGACCTTTGGCGTTTTGGAGATCCGTGTTTGCTCTGCTGCTCCTAGTTTGTATTACTGCGGTATGTAATTAACCTTTCAGCTTGAGTATAGTTTTCGTTATCTCAGTGAATTTTATTATAAAAATGCTATCGTTGATAGCAAAGCATAAGAACACTACATGTATATAAAAACAGAATTTCATTATAGTGATGAACTTAATTAATTTGCTAAAAAAATGTTCCGATTACCATTCTCTAAACAGAAGTGGTTTATTTATCTCAGCATTATCTCAGCATTATGTTTAAGACATATCATTATGATTGAAAGTGCATCACAGGTATGATTTTCTATGTCATTAGTCTAAAAATAAATAAAAACGTAAATTGCAGTATAGTACAATCATTTAATAATATGTAAGAAAAAACTTTTCCTGGGCACTGTGTTAATTCGTTTCCATAAGAACGTCTGCATTTTCCAGGAGTGAGGAACCGACACATTTCAAATGCCAACACAAGTTTCGTCATCAACGCATACTTAATTTCAGACAGAATATCCTTGCAGGAGAAATTATTTCATCACTTATGTAAAACTGCTGTACTGCACTTGCCCTCTGAAGATAAAATCTTTTTTAACGAACGTCACTTCTTCGATCTGCCTTTTCATAATTAAAAAAAAAATAGTTGGATACGTGACAGTAAGAGTGTTTATAATACTTATTTATACGTTAAAAGTTCACGTAAACTATGTGAGAAAATATGCCCTTGTTACAGACGAATCATCTATTGACGAACTAGCTTCTTACATTTTTCTCCGGTGACGATAATTATTGGATGTAAACAAATAATATTTACTTTTTTAATACCCGCTGAAAACTTTATTTATTCAAAGTGTCATTTCCTCTAATGATCATCGACTGGTACATTTATTCTCTGAACTTTTCATTATTGATATTTAAGTGTTTGCTGAAACACGTTTTTTGGTGTTTTCATACCCTCATCTAACCTTGGTTATTAAATACTGACTGAAAAGAAAACACAAAGAAAAAATTAAAATCAAAGAAAGATCAAGGGAATTACGTCATTGAAACGTTCTTTAATTTAATTAGTTTGTTCTATTTTTAGCATCAGCATTGTCATTAATATTTGGCATCTTATCCAAAAAGAAAAAAAGTAAAAACAAATATTAGAAACCTTTGTTATGTTTTTGGTGAGATTTTTTTTTACATAAATGTCCAAAAGTACAAAAGTAAAAGGCGGATATTTTTTAATTTAGTTTTCTCTAAATAAGGTTTTGATGCACATCTTTAAAACAAATTCAAGCCAAAAAATATTTTAGTAGTAAGTTTTTAGGGTTTTTTTTTATTATTTAACAAATAGTTTTACAACAATTTTTCTGCTAAAAGACAAACAAGTGGCCCAGGGACCACATCGCTCACCTCAGCACAACGGCTAGGAAAAGGCAAATATCAGATCAGAACTGAAAGTTCACTGAGGTGGGTGGGGGAGGGATGCGGCTTGAATTTTATTACTATTTGAGAATGCCTTCATACACTACCTGAGGATGATTTCACATGAGTTTCATCTTTCCTGTCTCAATGGTTCTTGAGAAAAAGATTTTTAAAGATTTTTCCTATGTATTCCCATGTAAAACATTGATCGGCCATTTTGGTCCCACCCTACCCCCGGGGGTCATGATTTGAACAAACTTAAATCTACACTACCTGAGGATGCTTTCACATAAGTTTCATCTTTCCTGGCCCAGTGGTTCTTGAGAAGAAGATTTTTAAAGATTTTTTCATATATACTCCTATGTAAAAAAAAAAATTTGATCGGCCATTTTGCCCCCACCCTACCCCCGGGGGTCATGATTTGAACAAACTTGAATCTACACTGAGGATGATTCCACATGAGTTTCATCTTTCCTGGCCCGATAGTTCTTGAGAAAAAGATTTTTAAAGATTTTTTTTCCTATATACTCCTATGTAAAACTTTGATCGGCCATTTTTGCCCCACCCTACCCCCGGGGGTCATGTTTTTAACAAAATTGAATCTACACTACCTGAGGATGAATCCAGTTTCGTCCTTCCTGGCCCAGTGGTTCAGAAGAAGATTTTTTTAAAATGCCATTAATTTTTCTCTAATTCATAATTATCTCCCCTTGGAAAAGCGCATGGCCCTTCAATTGAACAAACTTGAATCCCCTTTACCCAAGGATACTTTGTAACAAGTTTGGTTGAAATTGGCCCAGTGGTTCTTGAGAAGAAGATGAAAATGTGAAAAGTTTACGACAACGACGCCAACGACAACGACAATAGACAACGGACAAATTTTGATCAGAAAAGCTCACTTGACCCTTAGGCTCAGGTGAGCTAAAAACTCTTCTTTCAGAATAAGAATATACAAAATAAAAAATACTTGAAGAATCACATTCCGAATATACATTAGATTTCCACACAAAAGCATCAGTTTCACTGAATATTGCAATCTATTTTGTGGGGTTTTTTTTTCAGATTATTTCATGTATATCTAATATAAGGCATTGTTTTGTTTAGAAGGTGACAAACACACACACAATTTCAGAGAGAGAGAGAGGGAGAGAGAGAGAGAGAGAGAGAGAGAGAGAATTTTAGAATTAAGACAGAATTCAATACCAGTGTCTCTCTACATTCTCTTGTATTCAATTAATGTTCAACCTGAAGTTAATATCAAAATTAAATTTATTTCATTTCATAAATGCTGTATGCCCATTAAGACAGGTACAAAACAAAGAATTTTTTCCAAAATTGCTTTTTGCAACATATTTATTAAACAAAAAATAAACAATTTTATCTTTCTTTTTCATTCGTCAGTAAAACAGTATAATTATTTTTATTTTCAGAAAACTTAAATGTTATCACAAACGCTGTAACTATAGTTTCATCCGAGCATAAAGCTGCCTCCCCTCACCATCATTTTTGCACTCATTAGTCTATTACTGGTTTCGGCTTCACAGTCCCAACCAAACGGATACCAGGGGTCGTTATATGGCGATGTGAGGCTACAGGTTGTATTACAACAGTTATGCCACCATCCGCCATACTTCACAGCTTGACAATCACAGGACTGGGGGTCAAAGTCAGAGGCTCCAAAACTGAATCCTTTAAATCCCATTAACATGTCACCTAAAAATGTTACCAAATTGTTTGTAATCCTAATGAGAAGAGAAATGAAAAAAAAACGCTTAACTTATTTCAAAAGGCAGTTGAGTATGATAGCAGTTAATTTCAATAAACATTTATTTTTAATTTCTTTAACAAAAAAAGCGCCCGGCGGATTAATTGGCCAATTTGAGATTCTTGTTCCTTTTAGGCACCTAATCCAATCTGAACGTTCCATGTTGTCAGTAGTATAAGGGGTCTAGATAGCCCGGAAGATTCTGATTGGCTGAGAGAAATCATGTGATCAGTTCTGAGGTTGAGGGGATAAATGGGTCAACTGAGTGGAGTTCTAACCCTAACCCCTTATCCCTAACCCTAACCCTAACCCTAACTACCCCTAACCCTAACCCTAACTAACCCTAGTCCCCTAACCCTAACTAACCCTAGCCCTAACTAACCCTAACCCTAACTAACCCTAACCCCTACCCTAACCCTAACCCCCCTAACTAACCCTAACCTATTCCCCCTAACTAACCCTATCCCCTTAAATACGGGGTGTGTTTACATGGGTACGTTG